>NW_024884755.1:5016021-5054954 GCF_019232065.1 Centrocercus urophasianus | reverse complement strand
ATACCTACTATGCAATAATACCTACTATGCAATAATACCTACTATGCAATAATACCTACTATGCAATAGTAGGTATGCTATTAGAAACAATACACAAAATAAGTCATCTACTAAAAAATGATTTTAAGACAAATCTGCATATGTCAGGGACTATTACTAGATCTGGATCAGTTTGACACAACATACACAGATAATCAAGTATTGGCTAGACCTTAAATGTGATATAAAATGTTCTGATCCAAACTCAGCAGAACGAATGGTATATGTGAACATTTTTAGCTAGCACACATAAGTTTTGCAGGAGGTACTCAGTCCTGTGCCAAGCTTCATTACAGGTAGTTCCCATGTAAATTTTGCATTACATTGTTATTTGTCGTTCAGGCGAACAGCCAACATTTAGAGCCGTCCTGCAATATTTCTATCAGGAGGTGACTCATGTAGGACATAGGTGCATCTTTGGCATAAGCTTATTTATTCAAGAAATGATTTCCTTAAACACACTGGAGGAAAAGAGGAGAGTGGCATCACTTTCCTTGCTTACAAATTCTTCTGCTTTTGTAAAATAAGTCTGACAGAAACTCATGGCTGCTCTTCAAGTTTTCTGATAAGAAAACACAATCCCCATTTCTGCACTTGGACAAATCTCCCGAGGCACATGATTAACACCTTGCTCAGATCCTGCCACGTTTACCACCTCCTACTGTTCTAGCTCTCACAGTATGCATGAATGTTTCATTGTTGCTGTTCAGCTCTTACTTATTGACTGTACTCAGGCCCATGACTGAGCACAGTCACAAACATTTGTCAGAATAACAGTGTTATGAAAACACCTACAAAGAAAATGGTCATACTTCCACCCTTTCCCCCTACCTCTCCCTCCCCATCTTCCTTTAACCATACAAACAGGGACAAAAAGTCTCCTGTTTTTCATTTTCTGCATGAATCAGTCCGAATGAGAGCACTACTGTGGGCAGTCTTGGACAAAGAAGCAAGGTTTGCATTCAGCTTTAAATGAAGGGAGATTAGGGAGGGTTGGTTTTTCTCCATAACATTTCTTCAGCATACTTGGGATGGTCATCAAGGCACAAATGCTTCAAGAACATATATTACGGTAACAGTCTGCTTTATTCCCATTCCTGTTCATTTTTAAAATGTATTTAGAGTCATTATCGTTCTCAAGAATGTCACGTCACCAGAAATGCATCAGCAAGTCATGCACTGGCTAAATATAACACCTTACATCAGGTTCTGGAAGCAGCACAAAGTCAGGATATTGAGTATGAGGTATTCTTTGTCATGCAACATTCCTTTTCATTTTGCTGGGACTTTGGTCTGAGCAGACACCACAGGGCATAATGAGGGTTATAAAACTGGGGAGGCTCACCAAAGAGGCTGTTGGCCACAACAAAATCTGATTATGGGCTTTATCCCTGACACTTCTGATTTACCAGAGAAGAGGGAAAATTACAAGAGACAATATTCTGTTTTTCACACCTGAGTACAGATAAAGCTTGAGGCATTATAATGTACTTCGATGTGTGTGCCTATTTTACACTGATTTTATATGTGATTTTTCTTGCTACTGTGATATCATTTACCATCATAGCACCTCTTGCTTCAGCTCTTCCCATTCTGCCAGTACCACACAGGGGAGGCTTTTGAGTTGCAGCCTTCATTTTACTCACTGAGCTTACTAAAGTGGTGTTATCCATGGTCTCAAAAGAAATTAAAAAAAAAAAAAAAAAAAAAAAAGAATCAAAATCAAACAAGCACATAAAAAAAAAATAAACAAAAAACAACCAACCCAGTCTGGTTTGCAACAGAATAATTCAAAGAATATAAGTGGCAAAAATAGGTATGCTGACACTGAACATACTGAACATAAATATTGTCATTTTAATTTTCTGTACTCATTTATGTTTACTATTTTCCTTTTTTTTTTTTTCTTGTTATGTGGAGAGGACATCCCTGATTAGAGTGAAATAAATTTTTCTTAGTGATTAGTCTTCATTCATTGAAGATTAAGCACACATAGAAAAGTAAGCCCAGTTATGTATCAACTCCTAGGTAGCTAAAAATACATCCTAACTTGTTTTGATTATTCTATGCATTTGCTTAAAATGAAAAGCTCATGGGAAGATCATACATTCACAGAGCTGCCTGAGAGAATTTATAGCTTGTCAGCTGCATAAAGATATCATCTTCCAAAGTATTTTTGGGTGACACGGTAACAACTTTCAATAAGATGTTAAACAGAAATCTTGTGCTAGCTTTGCCTATATTCAGTTGTGATACTGCTTAGAACTTTATTTCTCTTGAAATGAAAGAAAATAAGTGCCATATTTGAACACAGTGAAATACACATCCTTTGTAATAATTCTGGAACAAATCCTACCCTGCTAGCCCTGTGGGGATAAAGAGAAGCATTGCACAGTGCATCCATTGCCACATAGACTCTGCAAGCTAGGACTGAATTCCAAGAGGCACACCCCAGGGAAGCACTTCAAGACATTATAAAATATTGTATGCCTGCACAGCCTTACGTGCAGCATTAGGAAAGCCTACCATGTCACCATCTTGTTTTTTAAATAATACGCAGTTGAAAGTGTATCATGTCAAGCTGAGACTGTTGCAGGCCTCTCTCCACTGCAACCCATTCTTCCTCAAAAAAGGAAGTCTGAGGAGGGTGCTAATGGACAAAATCCCTCAGGAGATCATGAACTCCACAACAGGGGTATTCCTTGCTGCAGAGCTGTTGTTGCTGTTGGCCATCCTACATATCTAGGAATTTTGAATGTGTGCTAGGGAAAGCTACTGCCATAGCAATAGAACAATTCAACCCCCTGTATGACCCCAGAGCACTCTATTTGGGGACCAATTCTGAAGAAATGGACTGCAGTAGTTTCATCAAACATGTCTGTCTCTTTAAACCTAAAACGGTAGACAATTTCCACAACCAATACATTTCATCTGCGAGCTTCCAATAAACAACCCCTGTAACTAAGGTGGGAAGCCCTAGGAGGTGACCTGTCCTGGTAACTAATCAAAGCAGCAGGAAAACTGAGTTTTAGAAAGGAATTGTTATTCATATGGAAAATCCAACTAATTAACCTTGTCAAAACTCTCATCAGTGACTGCAGAGTTTCTATAGCGCTGCATCCAAAGTAATTTTTTGTTTACTGAGAAGAAATATTTTACTGTACTCATGGATACAGGAAATAACTTGATTTCAACTACTACATCTGCTACCTCTCCTCATTTCCAATTCAATTTTGACTATTTTGTATCCTTTTGCAATGTCTGCTCCATCAGGCTCAACTTTGATAATTGTGCACTGTGTTTTTCAGGATGGCAGATCTTGCTTTTTTTTCTTAGCTAGGAAGACTATTAAGAAACTGCTTTAACCAATGATCGCTTGAACCTTTTCCTCTTTTTTAACTGCTATTTACAGTGAGCCTCTCCTTTCAATATTATTGTCGCCTTCTGGATTGCTGCCTAACAGTTAGACATTAAAAAAGCAAAAGGGTATCTGGCATTGCTACCAAGGAGAAAGTACCCCCTGGGAATGAAAACAGGGCTGCTGCATCTGCTGAATTCTAATGGAAATGAATTTAATTTAGTTAGAGGATAGGCATTGGGGCTTTTTAGTGCCAGAGGCCTTCTAAAGCGTGTACGTGTTTATAATAAATCCTCAAAACTTTCAAATTTCATTCATATTTGCAGCTTTCTGATTTTGTATCTTTGTTACAACCTGGTGTTTAGTGAAGCCATAACACAGTCCTTTCACCATGCAAATTTTTTTTCAATGTGGCTCATTCAGTTCAACCTGGCTACCAGCACTATGAGAAACTGCGTGGCAGAGGTGGAAACCTGCTTTTGTTGGTAGTGCTAAATGCATTGTCTAAGAAGCCTAAGCTTGCACATGTCAAACCTGTAACAGTCTTTTAGATACTATATCCAAAACCTCCTTACCCCAGAGAAGATGATAATTTTCTCATAACTTAGAATGGAGATAAGTTTCTACAGAGTTCTTCAATACAAATTAAGCACAGATGTTATAAAATGCAATCTCTCATGCTGATGGAGGAGGAAAAAACAAGCAAAAAGTGAATCTCACTCCTAAAATTCTTGGCATGAGTTAAGAACTTTTCTAATCCATTCTTACTTTGAGTTTTGAATTGCAGTTGCAGTGACTCTGAAATGCACTGTCATGTGGCTTAAGTATTAAAAAAAAAACAAACAAAAAAAAAAACAACAAAAAACACCATACAGCTAACTTGAGTCAGAAACCCTCTGAACTGTCTATTTCTTTGTCTTCCAGATCAGTTGCCATATGCTTTTTCTTTTTTCATATGTGTGTTCCCAAAGAAATTAACTCAGGCCAAGCACTGTAACTATGCACTATTACCCATACAGACAAGTTACTGGTTAAATGTCCTTCTTTTGGAGATTGGACAGATGTTATTTCCTACATGAAAAGGATTGTGTTAACTATGACAAATTCTGAGTAATGTAGGCATTGTACTTTGTTAGTAATCCATGAAGATTTGCTTAGGCAGAACTAAACTGGGAATACCCTTTCCAGTACATCCCCTTTGTACATATAGTACCTATCTTCCATATTCTAGAATATTCTGAATTCAGAAAGTTAGCAAGAATTTTGTGTCTCTGTCCCCAGGGACAGATTCCATGTATCCTGGGGAAGTGTGAAATTACTGTTGCACTTCCCAAGTACAATTTGTGTGTGCATAAAAAGACCACTGCTACATTTGTTCCTCTGCCTTACAGTACCCACAATGGGACTTGGAAAGACCCACTCCTCACGACTATAATTGAAAGAGTGTCCCAACTGAACAGCCATGACACTACAATGCTTCTGGACTACTTACCCTTTTGATGTCACATCTGAGAGAACACAGGGAAAAGCAGCAAAGTTGCCTATAAGCAATCCCATGACCAAGGCGCAGATACACAGCTCAGATGCAGGTGGCTCAATTTCTGTGATATAAGACCAAATTTAAATCTTTGACTTCGACAAATGGCAACAGAGCACCTCTTCAGACTACAAGATGCTAAAGTGTATTAGGCAAAACATGCCAATTAGATTTTCAGAGATCTTGCTCATACTTTCCTAATCTTATTTGATCACAGGTCCCTTTACATTGCCTTTATAGCATCAAGACCTGTTTCACATCAGGCTAAGTTGCACAGGTAATTATTTTATTAAATATACCCATGCCTGTAATTCATATTCGTATGTCAGGGTTTCAGTATGTTAGTTTATGAATGAACATAAAATTGCAAGGAGATTTCCTGCCCCACAGAGCTTATTATATAAGATGGGAGAAAGAAAGGGAAACAGCCGAAAGAAATTGGCAAGACAATAAGAGCTAGCAATATAGGAAGTACTTACAGTATACTGCCATCCTGATATTTGTCCTGCTTTGTAGGTGTGGGGAAAAATGTTTACTGGAATTTGAAGGAAAACAGTTTTTACAGATGTGCAAAACCTATTTTGAAGCATAAAAATCACAACAGAAAAATAGGATTTAATCATTCAGTACCAGAGGTACCATTAAACCCATTCACTGCCTTTCCTTTAAGCAGAAGGATGGCTAATTTGATGCAATATGTAAAACTGTACCATCTCAGAAATGGAAGGTATTTCCAAAGTCACTGTCTAGGAGAACAAACAAACAGCTTTTTAATCAAGACAGACAGCAGAGTACCAGTACCAGAATAAATAGGTTTGTTTACTGTGAGGAACACATGATGTTAAAAATACTTTTTTTTTCCCCGGCTGACATAGTATAATTGTTAAGAAGAAGTGAGCTATAGTTTTGACAGTCAGCCCTCACAACGTGGTTTTGGAAAGCATTTTGCATTCACTACTAGTTAGAACAGAAGAATCCCCTGGCATCACCACTGGCTTAAACACAGATTCATTTATACACACTCCATTTTTCATGAGATGCCCACATCAGTCATGTAATATTACTTCTCAGAGAAGCCTTGTTGATTTTTCTCCACTGTTTTATACTAGGACAAGTCTTCTACCATTTTCTTTTTGCTATTTCATGTCCCAAGACACAGTAGAGAAGCTCCTGCCTTTCACTGTATTCCTCTGCTGGCTATATAGAGTAATTTTCATGCTTAGTGTGCATAAGACCTTCATTAGGAGAGATCCATTTTATCCAGAAGATCTCTCTGGTCTGTAAAAAGGTCAAGGCTATTTCTCTGGTTGCATCTCAGCATTAGGTCTTCTCTGCTTACTGAAATTCTAGGCTGAATTTCATCTTCTAAAGAAGTAGATTTTTGTATTCTTATGCATCTGCATGAACAGTTACATTTAACTTACACAGGACTGATACCTGCTTATAAAATACCTTGGGAATCCTACAGTATTAGGGTTGGGTGTAGCAGAAAATATTTGTATCCCATTTGTGCTATGGGAACACAGTCCTTTACTATCTCAATAGCAGACACACAGAAATATTTGAGGGTCACGCATGAATAGCTGAGCTGTAGCCAATAGATCTCCTGGGCAAACTCATACATTGCTTTTAAGAACTGCAGGTCTTTCTGTCCCTTTGATGATTGTGCAGTGGTAAACAAAAAGCTCTGCATTCAACCTCCAGTTCTGCAGAGTGGAAACTGCTATCACAGTTGTTCTGTACGTATACGCTAACGTTCTGAGCTACAATTCATAGACAATCTCCCATAGGCTTCAATAGTTGGTCAGAAGAGCTGAAAGCAGTAAGTTTTTTTGTTGGTTGTTTTGTTGTTCCCCCCACTCTCCCTCAACTGTTATCGTCAGTAGTTTTAGATATTAATCCCATCTGACCTCCATCAATACAAATGTATTTGGTCAAGTAGCAAGTCTTCAAGAAGCTCCCCATGTACTTGCTGATAATTCTCAGGAAAAGCTCTAGTTTATTACATTCCTTTACTGAAACAGAGGCAAAAGAATTGCTTGAAATCTCACAGTTTCAGAATTTCTAACAAGCACTGTGTTAGAATCTCTGTGGCTTTAACGATTTGAGCCTAACGAGCAGACTAATTGCTCAAGTCATTGAATCTCTCAGCTGGAAAGAGATTGCTACCTGTAATTTAATTTATTAACTACGCACATACCTTTAATTCTCTGTAGGAACTAAATAAAGGATAAGAAGTGCAATAACAGCTCTTAAAGCCACACATTTAAGTGGCTATGAATTAACTTCCTTAGTTACTGCATAATCCATCATATTTTCCTTCTCTTGTCTTCTGTTCTACTGAAAAAGCTAACTAGATAAAAGAGAAACAAAGAACTTGTGAAGAAATAGTAAGGATCACTTGACACAACTGGATAGATGCGGCAGGAAATTGAAATTGTTTTCACATCCTGATTTTTACCTTACTAATCTTTTTATAGAGGTTTTGCTGGTAACTTCCTGTTTGGAAAAGAGCAAGAGTCCGCATAGTGAGAAAGAATCTTCTAAGCTTAATTGAGACGCTGTACGGAGGACAATATATGCTCCTCTATACGATAAGGCTTCAGTTCATATTGTTGCAAATATGTATTAGTTTCATCATTTAAGAAATGGAGAACAATGGTAGCCTCTGAACCCCTTTTGCAAAGCATAATTCAAAAAAGGAAAACAATATTCTTTTTAAAAACACAACTGAAGAACTCACAAGTGATGAAATAACAAGATTTTGGACTTCATATAACCTGAACGTGGTCTCCTTTCCAGAGACCGTAATTTAATTTCACCCACAGCAAGAGCTGAAATAATTTCATTACTAGAGGGGTAAAATATACTGCACATCTGTAAATTAATCATGAGAGATAGAGGGAATGTTTTCACGTGGCTCACACAAGAATACGAGGTTATGATAAATGTAATCACTTCCCACTCTATAGAATAGTGCTCTCCAGTTTAACATATCTGGCTACACAGCACTTACATCCCCTACAAGGAGAACAGCTCACAATACAAATTAGTAATTTCTTGGGTAACAGCACAGTGATGTTACAAAGAACGTGTCTGTCATCCTATCAAATTTCTCCCCTGCACAACAGACACGATGCAAGTCTTCAAACGTAAGTCAGCATTTAAGCATCAAGAAACAAAAAGGAATGTGGAGTCAGTATCAATCAAGATGAGGATTTTTTTTTTAATGTTACCTCATTTGTTACTATCTTATTTTTAGCTCAGTGTTGATTTGTTACAATATTCATCCTCCTCACTGTCATTAGTCTATTCACACAGTGATCATGCTTATATTCTGTAATTAATATATCTCTACTTCTGCACTTACTATATTTGTGGTTTTATTAGGTATATTTCCAATACAAAAAACCCCACACCACCACAAAAGAAAACCCTATAAACACATCAGCACTTAAATGAATGCATCAGCATAAAATCATAACATGCTTCTTCAGAAAACACACTCAATATACTCAGTTCATACAACTGCAGACACCTGTATGATGTGATACATACAGAATAGAAATAATACAATCTATGAAAATACCTGACATGTTTCACACACTGTGCACCTGCAGCCCATTGCAGAGACACCCGAAGGCCTTGGATTTACTTAGATTTATCTTTCAGGTATTCTAGGAAGTCTTAAGTGGACCTTCAAGTACTGTGAGAACACCTTTAATTTATTCTGAAATGCATGCATTGACTGCACTCTAAATGTTTAGAGTTAACTAGAATTAACTGCTGCTAAATGTTTTCCACCATTCTTTCCCTATTGGCACTATGCTCCTCTTTGCAGAAACTGAACTTTATACATGGCAACCTGTAAACTTCTCTTGACCCATCTAAGAGGCCAGAAGAACTGCACACACAGTCTATTTTAATTTCTTTACAGTCAGCTTGTGAAAAAGGTCACTATGCAGAGCATGGGTGTGTCAAAGCCCATTGACACAGATAGCAACATTACGTAGGTGCACAGGCGTGAAGCTTGTGCAGGAAGTTGCAATTCCAGGTTATGTGTAACCTCTCTCTGCTACATAACAGAAGTCGCTGTGATTGGCTTGATTGGTTCTAAGAAATGAACTGGTTGAAAGATAAGGGAACTTACCTACTTTTGTCATCCACTTTGCTTTTGAGAGCAACATCCATCACGCAATAAAAGTGATGCTCAGAGCACCAGAATAAGCCCTGGGGCTGTGGCCCCATTGCCCATGCTGCACTCTGTTTTAATTTTGACTCTCCCCCAAGTCTCACCAAAAACTCTGTCCACCCCCTTACTGTCTAGTCTGATCCCACAGTACATATACATTTTACTGTTAGCATCTTAATGATTTTGAGTTGCAAACTCTTTCACTGGTATACGTTCCAAGGAATATCATTAAAGTTTAAAAGAAAAATTAAAAAAGATGCTAATATAAATAGATTCTAACTCCAGATAGAGTAACATAACATACCGTTATTAGCTGGTGTAATAGAATACATTTCTTAAACGTATGTACTCATGATTTTGACAAGGTATCTAGAATTTTTATTCCAGAATATGTAGAAATAAAAACTTAAGTGAAGTTCCCCCAAACGTGTTTTGTTTAGTTTGATGGACTTGCCTGTATTTCTCATTTGGAGAACAGCAGAATATGCCATGCTTTTCCTAGCATATGCATTTATTAATATTTCCTCTTGAACTGCCCTACTCAGGAGGGAGTTTCCCAAAGGAAAGCCTTCCAAATAGTTCCCCGTGTCAACTTGTGACCCTGAAGCAAGCTAGCTGACATGCCAGTGTCTTCCAAGGGTGACATATCTATTGCCCTGATACATGAGCACCTTGAACCCAATGTTATGTACTCTGAATTGCAGGGATGAATTCACCAAGATGCAATACTGCTGATTTAGTTGGATTACGTGGGGTTGCATTTGGTTTGTGGAACTCAGTAACATTTTCATCTCTATTTTGAAAGCATACTGCAGAAAAGCAAAAAAACCCCTAAGAATGCCTGAGTAGATCAGTTTCTGTTTTTCCTCCCTGCTACTTCTCTGACAGATATTAGCCTTAGAAATGGAGAAATTGCAGCATACTATATAAATACTATGACTGTGGAAAGTGTCATTCTGTTTCTTGCTTGCTCATTTTTAATGCTATTATGATCTTTAGAAATAGATCTTCTGAATACCTGTTACTTTCTGACATATTTTTCCTGTTTCCACCACCATACTAACTACATTTTAAAACAGCAACATTTAGCCTCCCAACTACTTAGTTCCTATTTAAAGGTGTTACCCAAACCTAATTGTCAGAAGTATTTTTGAGTGGAGAATTCTTCTCCTTGAATGTAGCATGGATACTTAACATCCCTATTCATTTTTCCAGCACTTTTAAACACAGGACAGCTGTGTCTTCTTTTTTCCCCCCTGAATGATCATCCAGGAACATTCAAACATTTTATACTTTGTTTCCAATAGAAATATTACTGTATGATTTGCCGATTCTCCAGAAGTCTTTTCACATGCAGTGTTGGCCAGGTCTGACCCTTTGCCCGTGCATTATGATGTTAGCCAACCATTTGATTTTTCCTGTGTTTGTCCAATTCCTATTAATGCTTCGCGAATATAGAGAAGAAAAGACAAGGAAGTGTGTTCCATAGTTGGTGCATCTGGTATCTCCCGTTTTTAGGAGTAATTATAAGAACAACACAGCTTTTCAATGATAAAAATACTGTCTTTTTCTTATGGCAAAAGCAGCACCAATTGCAGCAGCTTTGCTCAGACATAGCAAAAGAGAACAGTTCAGGTCCAACACCCTGCTCAAAGCAGATCCAAGTAGATCTAGTGGAACAGGGCTTTTGTCCTTGCAGTTCACTGAGGACAAAGATACCATGACTTCTCTAGGCATCTGTTCTAGTGTCTAATCAATCTCACAATGAAATTATTTTTCTTCATATCTACCAAAGTTTCCTGAGTTCCATTCATTGTTTTTCATCCCGTCACTGTGTACTGCTGGTATGAATCTGTCCTTTAAAAACAGTTTGGAGAACAATAAGGCTTCCCCCTTATCTTCTTTTCTTCAGGTTCAGCAAACCCAGTTCTTGATCTCCCTTCATTTACCATGTACTTCAGCGTCCCTGGCCATCTTTTTGGCCTTTTGCTGAGTTAATCCAGTACATCAATGCCTCTCTCATACTGAAGTCATTAAAAGGTTTCTATCACTCATGTACCACTCAGATATACCTCAATTAAATGGCTGTGAAAGCTTTCAAGTTTACCTGCAAGTAACAGTAGACTTTGTTATTTTTATTTATTTTTACAAATGTCTTATTTCTGCATTTTATGTCCTCAATTTTGCACAAAGATTTTACACACTACAATATACATTATTTAATATTTAACCATGCAAGAAGCTGTCAAACTTCTGCTCTCTGAAATTTTTCTGCTGGAATTAGGAACTGGAAACTAGGACGCTTGCTGCGTAAGCCTTACCATCTCTCACAATAAAAAGAAATATTAACGAGGACATCAGGACTTTGAAATGTGTCAAAGTTTTGCTGCCCTAGATTTAAAAAAGGAAATAGCAATGCAGTGCCTGCTACATTGAGACTGACTCCTGGGAGCCAGAGGGAAAGCAGATGAAAAGCAACTTTTTTTTTTTTTTTTTTTTTTTAAAAAATGATCACAGGTTTCTAAGTTTAAGCCTGTAAATAGAGGCATCTTGTAAAGATTTTTAAGTGATACCTTATCTCACTTTTAATGTTTCTATTTTAACATTCTATTCATATACAGAAAAACGGTACAGGGATTATGTCACCTCACAAACACATAAAACAACAATCAGTAATTCTGTGCTTCAGAATAAAAGATTATGCAAACATAAGCCTTCTCTTGATTAGTGTTGACAAAAGCTAAACAAAACATGTTCTCTTGCTCACAACTGTACCTCACAAAGCACAGCTCCAGCGAGGACTGTGCAAACAGCAGAGGTAGGGCAACAGACTCACGTAGGCTACAGTGATGGAGCAAATACTGCTTCTTTCTAAGAAAATACTGCCTATAATCCTACAATAGTGCACCTGTATCTGTCTAGTACTGGCAGATTGCCTCATGTTTTCTCCAAATGGCTTCTGAAGCACTCAAAGAAATCCATGGCTCTAAAGGAGAATCAGGTCATGTACAATAAATAAATCAGGACCCTGCTTGAATTCATTCTCAGTCAACAACATACCTTCCATACACTTTTTTTAGGCCAAGGGACACCTGGAGGCAAAAAAAGGGACTCAAAATCCTTAATTCCCATATAAAATGGATGACTAGATTCATCAGATATTTAATTTCAGAAACATTAGCCTGCATTGCAGGCACAAAATATTTGACCTCATTCATTTTAAACTACTGCAAGAAACAGACAAAGAAAGTAGTGAAAAATATACTTAAAATTAGAAACTGAGATATTCAGACAGCATGTGCTAAATGCAGTTTTTTCAGTGTCAAAAAAGGAGCGCTGGAGTCAGGAAGTTCCATGAGAAGTGAAAATGACAGCGGCTTGAGTAGTGAGAAGGAAGTGAGAATTAATCTAGCTAGCTCACAGCTTGTGTGTAGGCAACATCTTCCTTTGTATTTATGTAGTATAGTTATACAAACCTCAGTCTAACCCCAGTTAGTGAAAATTTCCAGCCCCTGGCAGGTATCTAAGGCAACTAGTTAATAGTGACAAAGGAATTAGATCTGCTGCAAACTTCTTGCATAAAACGGTACAGTTTGCATGGAAGCAACTGACCTTTGTTGAAAGTCACATCAGCATAAACAGAAGTGTTGTCTTTCCATAACAAACACTTGCATAACAAGGGCAATCCCTGAACAAATGAATTTCAGTACCTTTACAAAATACAGGCAAGCAAGACTGTAGCTGGAAATTACCACAAAGAATGCATCTACTTAGTCTCCTTTTTATACTTCAGAAAATATTCAGAAGAACTGTCACTTCCACTTCTCTGTAGTGGTTCAAGAATGTTAATCAGCCATCTTAATTTTTTATTTTTTTTATTTTTTTTATTTTTTATTTTTTTTTTTTTTTTTTATGTCTTGTTGCCAATCTGCCATATTTGAATTTCACTCATTATCAGGCTGGAGTTGGTAGTTGCTGTTTCCAGTCAATTTTCTAACCTTAATTTTTCAGAACAAAGATGTTTAAAATTACTAGGCAGGCCACTAACTTCCCTGACGGATAATAATCAATATAATTGTTGAAGGTCATTGAAAAGAATTACAGGAAAATTAATGTGATTTTATCTGAAGCACTTCGATACTCTTGAGAAAAAAAAATAGTCTGCAATTCAAGAACAAAATCTATGCGTAAAACTTTAAAAGAAACTACTAGTTTCACTACTTAAACTAAAAGTTTCGAAAGAAACTTTTTCCTCTCAAGTATTGCCAAGAGTGACAATATTATGCTTATTACATTGAAGACCAGTGTAGAAACTGACAAACGATATTTACCAAACTAGTAAAAGCAAACAAAATGAAAGCATGAAAATTATGTATTTGTATGTTTTAAGAGCTACTGATAGAGGAAGGATATGCTGTTTCAAACTATTCTGCCTTGTATTTTTTTTATTTTTATTTTTATTTTTTAAGTTTTGTTCTTTTTAAATCTAAATAAGAAATACACATAGGTATCCAGCTTCTTAAGACAACACAGTTAAGGTGGACCTCTGATCTTACCCAGCTCACCACACCATTTTGGAAACTTAATCCATTATACCTCTGAATAACCTGAAAGAGGCCTAGAAACAAAAATACTAAAGCGAATTCAAAGTAGTCATAGGAGGAAATGGGCAGGGAAGAATCTGTTCCTTTTCAATATAACATTTAGGAAGAGACAAAGTAAATACAGCACAATCTCAATCACTTACATGCCAAGAAAAAGGATCAACTGTGTTTGAAACAAGTAATTTATTATGGTTTATATAGTCCATGTATGCGCCCACATCCCCCTACAGCTATTTGGATACCAATGTCACATTGACTTCTACCTACTACAATCTGGGAAAGAAGCCAAAAATAACTTTTCCACTGGCCTTTGATGGCTATGTTTTCTACCAAGCCAAGGAAAATTTCAGAGGGACATTCAAAAAGTAAAAGTAATTTTATACTAAAATCTGGACAGATTATTTTTGTAAATAAAATGTGACAAATCCTAAAAAAAAAAAAATCTCACTAATGCTATGCCTTATGAATATTTAAGTACTTAATTAAAACTTGGGTAGCATTTTCAACAATAATATGTTACATTGTGTTACAAAATTAATTCTTATAACTTGTAACACATTGGCATATCAAAACTTTATAAACTTAGAAAAACAGTGATTTAGATTACTTTGACACAAAGTACTATAAAAGTGTATGAAGAGAGAAAATTGAGTATAATAATTTATTACAGAGCTGTCTAGGTTGAGAAAGACCATGAAGATCACGAAGTCCAACTATCAACCTGACCTACTGAGCCCCATCTCTAAACCATGTCTCTCAGTGCCACATCCACTTGTATCTTACATACCTCTGGCAACGGGGATTCCATGGACAGCACATTCCAAAGTTTGACCATCCTCCCCATGAAGAAGATCCTCCTAATAAGAAAGCTCAACTTCCCTGGTACAACTTGAGACTGTTTCCTCACATTCTATCACTTGTCACCTAAATAAAAGAGTGACATTCTTGCTGCCACAGCTTTTCAAGCAGTTAAAGAGATCAGAGAGGTCTCCATAATATCAATATCCTTCTGGTACTGATGAGCTCAAAGCTGAACACAGCATTCAAGGTTCTCTGTCACCAATGCCACATAGAAGTGGACAACCACTCCCGTAGTCCTGCTGGCCATGCTATTTCTAACACTGGTCAGAATGCCTTTGGCCTTCTTGGCCACCTGAGCACACTATCAGCTCACATTTAGTCAAATACCAACCAGCACCCCCTCCAGGTCTTTCCCTGCTGGGCAGCTTTTCAGTCACACTTCCCCATGCCTATACCACTGTTTGATTCATGCTCAAAAGCAGAAAATATTATTCATTCATATTATTACATATGTTCAACTACATATAAACAAAACTCTGCTATTCCCTACTCCCCAGAATGATTCCTACTATGTTTATTAACTGTAGAATGAACACAACTTGACCATGCAACTTAAATTCAATCAAGAAGGCTAATTACTTTGAGGTTGTAACTTACATTATGGTAGTAAAGAATTACATTTGCTTTCTAATTAGTCAATGATATCAATGTCAGTCATCACTACTAACATTTAGGGACAATAATAAATATATTGAGAGATATTTCCTTCATGGATATATGACAGCATTGCATTTTCATGCAGCATTTAACATGTCAAGAGAGCAGCTCACTACTTCTCAGATTTGGTCATAAAGGCCAGAATCCACAAACTCTTGAAGGAAATAAACTTACCTGCCAAAGGCTAGCAAAGCAGTCTGTCATATTTGCGCTATGACATCAATGGCAAAGAACAAAAATGAATTCAGAGTGAAGTCTTGTACTTGCCAGGATCATAAGTTATTTTGCTGTTCTTTTTTTTCAAAGTGATTCCTAAAATGTTTTTGTAGCCTTTATTACAAATACTATTGTTATACTGTAGCAGAATCCTGCACTTGAATTTCGTTTTCTATTTATTCATAAGGTACTTAGAATTAAAAGGCACTTACTGGATCTCAGTTAGTTGGATTAATGGTAAATTTTATCTCAAAAAAGTAATGCAAACAAAGCATTCAAACCTCCAGACACCTATTGCACTGCATTGGAGAGAGGTCAGTTCTCACTCTCAGTGTTCTTTGACTGAATTGAATCCAGATGCTTACATAGAATAAAATATTAACAAATGTCTCCCAAGGGCAGCTGATCATTATTGAATGCTTTAATAACCTAAACCAAAAATTCTTTGAGGTGACAACTAGCCTTTAGCCAGAAAGATACTTTCGTTTATTTTACTTCATATTTTTAATAATCCGTGGTATATTATCCTAATTTAATTCCAGCTTGTCATCAACAGAATACTTATCTCAGATAATTCTGAAAAAGCTGTACAACAAACCATTTGTGAAAGCAATAATTTCTTAGTTCAGAGCATATGGTTCTAATTTTGTTTCTTTCTTCCCCCCGTCTATAATCGTAAGTTACTTGTAGTTTTATTTTCGTAACACAAATCAGATATCTTTGAGAACGAGATGTAGACATGAAAGAAAAGCTGTATTTACATCAAGAAAACTTGACTTCACAAGCCCACCATTTTGTCCTAGTAACAGTACATTCCTATTCAGCAATGTCTCAGTTCTTGAAGATTGAATTCATGGAGAGTCTATTACTTAATAGGAACTTCATGGAAAGACATTTCATATATAGATTTATATTGGAAGATTACACAATTCTCGCTAAAAAGAAAGTACTGCAGCTTGTATACATACACATTTAAGTTCTAGATTTCATGTTAATCAGTGCAAAGTTGACCTGTGAGGACTTGCTATCATGTCAACTAACAAATAGACACTTTCAGTATGTTTACACATACATCAAAGCAGCATGAGATTCTTCACTTTTCTACTCCCATCTTGAGTAGTTTGGCCTAATTTGCCAAGAACTAATACCAAGAACTTGCAATATGCAGGAAGTATATTTATAATTAATTTTACTATTAAAATATATTTTGAGAATTTCTTACGTTCTTCAAATACATTTTTCATTTTCTTTCATTAATGCATTTAGCCACCTGGCCCTGCCCCCCTAGTCCAAATACAGGCCATCTTCATGTCCTTGAAGATTAAAGATGCCCATTCCTCTCCCACATAGAAGCCTTGTCCTGAAATGCCAGTGCTAGTCAAGGAAACTCCATACCTAAGACTCTCCAGGAATGTGATGTTTTTTCTCTCCTTTAAAGCGACTCTGACAAATCTTTTCACTCTTCCCTGTCTCAAGTGTTATAGCCATTTTCCAAGCAAGGAGAATGCAAGGAGCAAGGAGCTGTGGGCTCCTGGTTTAGCAAAAATATTCACCACATCAGAGTAAAACATGGCTGTGTCATGAAGAAAATTTTGACTCAAACCTGAGAGGGTGAAAAAAAAAATATTTTTGCAACCTTAGGAACTGTTTACATTACATGTCTGATAAAATGTTGTATTGCCAGAAGCTGGAAGGTGTAGACTTTTCTGGAGCACCTTTAAACACAAATGCTGTGAGGAAATACTATTATGTTCAAAGAATGATCAACAGTGTCGGATACATTGGAGAGTTTACAATCCTGTTTTAGAGAAGTATAAGACAAGAAATGGAAATAACTGGGACATATTAAAAGATCTCAGTGTATTTGTCACAGAGACAGTGAGCACACAAAAATGCATCAGCTACATCTCATATCCAGAGAGGAACAGTTGTGGAACTTATACACTAGACATGCAAAGACCAAGCCAAAATAAACACAGGGTCTGAATAGGGCTTTCACTATCTATCTGGTGTCAAAGGCAGGAGAAGGTATCAAATTAATATTCCATGAAATAGACATGGAATCCAAATTCCTTGATCTGCTTTTCAACAACAGTTACTTATACTAAAAATCAAAAGCAGTGTAAGAAAGTCTTTCTGGCCTTGCTTTCTGGTTTACTCCAAGAATTTCTTTCAGTATCATTCTAGGATAACAGCCTGCTTGCCCACAGATACATGTATGGCATCTTCTCTTCTACTTGAGTTTCATATCAGTTACTGAAATAAGACACCATGTATGTTAATGGAAAGAAATCCACTGTTATATTGACATACAGAAGACATGTCACAGAGCGGATCACAACTCTGTGATTCTTCCCTCATCTACACAGACTGAGTGCTGCCACCACAAATATTTCGGATTTACATTATGTGGAGAAAAAAGACTTGGGCCTACATGTTATAGTTTTGTGATAGACTCTTGATGCTCATGAGGTGTCAGGAATGTACTCATGCACTATAGGGATAGCTGTAGTACACAAATCAGTAACACCTGGATTACAGCTCACTCCTTCCTGGCCCTTCTCACCCTTTGAAAATCCTGGCATGATAGTTTAATACACTCAGATTCCCACTGTGTTTCTGTGGGGTCCCCTAGTTCTTTTATGCTTGTTCTTTTAGGCAAAGTTGTCATCAGAAACATTAACAACTCTACAATTGCAGCTATTTCTCCCCATCTCCCCTTCCCAAATACTAAATCTAGCTTCATACACCATACCTTTTAAATAAGTCATGGGATCCATCCTATCACTTCTAAATTTTTGTGGTAGTTTCATGTCACAATGCAAAACTGTATTTACAGTCTGTAAGCACTATGGAATAGAAGTTTGAGTACAAGCAACAGGATTGTAGCATAAAAATACCTGTGATTTCACAGATAAAAAAGACTCTGTAGCTATTCAGAACTGAAAATGTAATAATAGAGAAAAAGCATACAGCTTCTGTCTTAATATTAACTGCACTCGTATTTACGTGGAAGACAAAAAGTAGCTGAAGTATTTACTGATTGTCTATATTCCATCTCTTTCCTGACTCACAGTATAGCATTTATATCTTCTGTTGATTCTGGATTTGTCTATATTTATGCAGGTGCTTTGGTAGGAAAAAGAGCTTAATCTTTTTAGGCTCATTTATCTTATCCTACTCATTAATTCTTGCTATCTGCAGTTTTTAGAGCCCAAGAGAGCTTTTGATTTAGTCTTTCAGTATAAGCAAGAATCTATAGTGCTTAAAGAAAAAAAAGCACAAAGAAGTCAAGATATTTTAAATTGATCTACAAGAAACAGACAGTAAGCAAAATTTGAGGATGCCATTCCTAGATAGTCCTGAGTTTTCTGACTGCTCTGAATCAAGAAAAGGAATCTGAAAAATTTTCTGCATTCATATGTTCCCTTTCCCCAGCTTCCTTTTATTTCTTTGTTTTAGATTATCCATAATTTTTTCTCCCTCCTTGAGGCTTGTTAGTTTCACCTACACAAGTAAGATTAGCCAGAGTCTGGTCTCTGGCCCTCAGGACAACTAGTGCATAGCCCAGCCTGTATTTCCCCTGGAGAACTCCTATTCCAACCCATGCCCTGTGCTCTCTCTCTCCCTTACACCTTTGCAGCAGTTTGGGCATGCCTGCCCAGCCCCAGAGGCATGCTCTTGCTCAAACAGTATGGATGACTGCCACTGCACAAATTTGCCCTCTAGGCTGACTTAGTTTACAAGCAAAGAGTAAAAGATAACTTCCTTTTGCCCTGCAGCCTCTCTTTTTCTTCTCATATGTTAGAAAATTTGCAGTCATACCCAACATCCTCCTTCTGCAACAGGATTTTACTTCTGTGAAATGTTTGGGAAATGTCATGGCACCATTTAAAAAAGAACAATTGGTGGCCACCTACTTAGATGATAATCACCAATACGCTTGCAGCTGAAAGTTTGCTTTTAGCTAGAGCTCTTTCATTTTGCTTGGCATTTTTGAAGAATATGTTTCTCTGCAGTTGTTGAGGACAAATATCTGAAGGTTAGATCATTAACCTTAGATCATTAGATCACACATAGCAGTGTTCTCATTACCACACAGAAACCAGGAAAGGAGAGAAGCTATCAGAAAAGAGATAGCAGACTTGAGCATATACAAGGGCAACACCAAAAGTAATGCCTCCTATTTTATTACGTTGGCCCATAATGTCAGAGGAAAAGATTGGTGGGATGGCAGTAGAGGTTAAACCTTCCTGCCAACATTCCATTACATTTTGTTATGTGACAGATGGCAGCAGAGGGGCAGTCTGACAAACTGATGTATGACGTGGAAGTGAACATGAAACAAAAGAGCATCACTGAATTCCTCCACACAGAAAAAATAGAACCCACTGACATACACTGCCACTTGTTGAATGTTTATGGAGACCAAACAGTGATGTAAACACACTGAGGTGGGTGGTGCCTTTCAGCAGTGGTGACAGCAACAGCAGGCCACCTCCACTGGTACAGACTGTGATGAGTGTGGCGTGCAGGATCTGCTAATTCTAATAGTGTGAAGGGATTCTCCATTAAGGTTTTATAGAAGTTCCTAAAGTCATTCAGTGCCTGGCTTTAATCTGCCATGGAAGCATGCTTTAGAGCTAGAACCACTTACATAAAAAAAGACTTTATCCAGAGCTTTCTGATCTACATCATCCCAGGGGATTGCAGCTGTTGCTTTAGTATTTCAGAGACTGAAATATCATCTTCAGCATAGCTGTGGTTTGATCTATTAACTACTGTGTCACCAAGTTAATGAAAAAAACTTGGAAGACAAAGTTATGCAAATGTAATTCATGTAGCAGAGGCATTATGTAGCTAAACATTACCCTGGAGAAATCCATATTTCACTAAGTGTGACTGCCGCTGTGTATGATGTTCTGAACTTTGTTTAATAACAATCTGAACAGCCACATCAGTTACATAAGACAAGAGTTAGAGACATGATAATGAACAATTCAAGCACAAGACTGATGACAGCAGAAACATCTAGCAAATATGTTTTGCGTGTACAGTCCTCTTAAGGAACGATGCTGGTGAATAGGAACCACACAAGAGACAAACTTCCTGTTTGTAACAGCAGAGCTGTCACAAGGGGAGAATCAATGTCATAAGCAGTTTGAAATTGAAATAATAAAGCATGTTAAACAGAAAACAACAGATTCAATAGCAAATACCTCTACAAAACACTTCACAGTCTAAAACAGTGTTGCTTTAAAGTCAGTACAAGCGTCTAAGCAAATCACTGGAACTTATCTGTAAAGTTATCCCAGATGGTCCTTCTTGGCTAGACACCACAGTAGCTGCCTCAATGACAGGAGTAATAAAACTCAGTCATTGTGTTAAGATAACTAGGCAGCTAAGGGAATATATAAACATTTGGAAGTTCCCTGGAGAATTCCAATAAGCCAATAAAATGTCACATATTATCAGTGTCTAAAGACGACCAGCACACCCTCTTACGGATGTGCTGAGACAAGCATGGGGGCTTTCTGGAAGATGGAAGAAATAGAATTTCTTCCAGAATCTCAGACATGTAATATAGAGATGATTATAGGAAATAGCTTAATTTCAGAATATGCACATTTATTATGTCCTTTTATAAAAGGAAACCTCATAACCAGAAAGAAAAGCTCATTTACTATAAGAAGTGCTTGTGAAATGAACTCAGTGACAACTTTATTCAGAGAGGAAACAAAAATCCTCCTAAACTTTGTCCATTGGCCTAAGTGAAATGCTTGAAATGGGAATAAAAGAGTTCTCTAGCCTTATTTTTAATTTCTATTACTTCAGAATTTCCTTGGGTACTCCTCTTTTGTTTGCTACCATTTTTATTGCATTAGAGTTAGTTCGTGAGATACTCAAAGGCATATTCTGCTCAGACCACGCACTATTTAGCTCCCAGAAGGATTCTCATTGATAAATTCTCAAATATTCTAGAAGCACACCAGAATCTCACACACAGCAATTGCGCGAATATTTCCTACTCATAACAGACTGGTAATAAATATTACCTTTATCCACCCACCTGGTAAGAATTTCAGATGCAAATTCAACTTGATACTGGCCTATACAAAATTTCATGGGGCCTAAATTGTGCAATTCTTGTGCATCATTCAAAGGAACTTTGGATTACTCAAACAAATACTGCTTTAACAGGACAGTGTAAATGCACGCTGAATGAGAAACAGGAGAAAAAAATTCAGAACAAACATTTCAATATAAAAATACTTAGAAATGACAGAACAATAATGTAATTACTATCATCTCAACATTTAACATTTTGGTTTGAGTTTCAAAGTTTAAAAAGCTAAATTGAAGCTGCCTTCAAAACCAAAACTGAATTTCCCCGATTTTCAAGATTTAGTCCATTAAGAACTGTGTGAATGGATAACAACTTTTCTTAAGTTTTCTTAACTCTAACTTTTATTTTGTAAGTTAGCAACAAATACCTAATGAGCAGACTGTTTGTTACTGCTACGGAAGTAGGACTCCTAAAAAGCAAAACCAAAAACTCTGTATTTAAAACCAAGCCCAGACCTGATTTCTTGTTCAAGTACTTTCAGAAAGTCTGCAGAGCCAGCATAGAAATGGTTCTTAGTGTTAGAGAAGGTGATTTTAATCCCTTTAATAAGGCAGCAGTAATTGCCTTTAGCATTCTCTTCAAGCCAGCAATGTGCTAACAGACTTGCTGCTCTGCCAGGCAGCTGTGAAGTGTACTCTTCCTTTTCCCAGAGCCTTAATTACTGCTTCCTTCAGCGACCACAACAATCCATGCTGACTTTCATTAGAGGTGGCTGTGGACTGAAATCCCCTTCTACAGACAGAGCCATAAGAAATGAAAATGCTAACACTAAGTCAAGTGAATTCTTCATAGCATTCACTGTGCACTTCAAAACATGCCGGAGAGCTTAAACTATCACCTGTAATTTCAGCAACATCTTCACATAGTGAAAACTAAAAAATCAACTACTACTACAAAACACAGGTGTATTCAGAATCTGTAAATCCACACTGGAACCAAATCCCATGTTGTCTTTGTGCCCCAGCTTCCTAAGCACAGAATTAAAAAAGAGTAGGTCAGTTTTGGTGAGCAAACCCTTAGTGCAGCTTTTTATCCCCCAAGATAACGGCCTCTACTTGCACCGGATGAAGATATTTTTTAAAAGTCCATTTCTGTGAAAATTAACCTAGCTTCTTGTGCAAGTGCTAAACATTCAGAAATATTTAAGAAGTGCACTGGAAATCCTATTTCAAAAGAACAAGAACCATTTTAAACAGACAGCCTGACAATGATGTGGGTAATTCTAACTAGATATGAACTTATCTAGAATGCAAAGATCTTTGAAATCAGTTTTGGCTTTTATCTTAGAAATGACATTTTTTATGAACAATAGTTTTGGATCTGCTGCTGAAATGGAGGAAGTGCTGTTACCATGCCCAGCTCTGCAACCCTACACACTGACCTTTCCAGCAAAGAAGTGACACAGAAAGCATAAAACTATGCTGCACTAGCTGAAAACTGCATGCAAACTCATAATTTTTCTCTTTTCTGACAAGCAAGCACTGTGCAAGTTACTCGACTAGATTTGAAATCTGATATGCTTATGCAGTTGAGTCCTGCCATGGAGTTTGCCCCTTTCTCATGCTAGGAATGTGACTTTAAATAAAACCACATAGCTGAACCATGCACCCACATTATCATTCAAAAATAAATTCTAATTGTTTTTTTGTGATCCCACTTTCAAAACTTTTCTGTTGATTTGTACACTTAATCCCTCAGATAAATGCAATGCTCAGATTATGAACATTCATGCAGAATCATAGAATTTACATAATCCTTCATAATTAGCAGGGCTATCTGTATTCTAGTTATCTAGGTTTTTCTGTCGAGTACACATACGCTACAAAGCAGATCTCGAAAATAGAAGCTTCCATTTAATCTCTTCTGCATTACACAGAAATATTTGGCACTTGTTCATAATGCATTAGCTTCTGAGTAACATAATAACAGAGCTAGCTGTCTGACTCAGGGCTATTTCTGAAGCTGCTAATTTGATTTTTCTCCAATAAACAGAAAACTTTTCCCATTATACATACCATTATGTAGCTTTTTTTCTTGCAGTGAATTATCCCAGATTGCTACATAACTAGATGATCTGAAAAGACAAATGTTGTTTATAACTAATAACCTTTGTTCTTAGCATCCCTTACATACAGTGATGGATGCAAAGTGACAGCATAGTGCTTTTTTAATAAACATACCTTATACTTTTGACTGATTTATGTGACAGTAATATATCTTATAAATCAAAAGAGGTGTGTGTGTTCAGGGGCTGTTCTAGCACAAATCTGTAACACAAATATAGCACTGTGGTAGATAGCTACAACACATAAGTTCCTTCTACAGATGCAGTTGTTCTAGATCAACATTGTTTTTATAGATAAATTTACTTGGTCTATATGAAGCCTTTTTCCAATATCTAAGGAGAAGAAAAAAAGCTGATAACCTTTGGAGTCGCCAATGTAACTGTCTGTTAAAAAATTGCGTGCTGGTACAGCATGCAAGTGTTCTTATATCAGTAACATGTCTCTAGCTTAATTCACAACTTTAAGACAACACCAGAACTGTACAGTCCTACCTCAGACAGCTTCTGAGCTCAGTGGAACAATTTTACAGAGAGATGAGAGGGAATTTTTTTCATTTTCTGTTCAAAGAACCAGCAAAGCTGAAGCCTCTAAAGAGAAGAAGTGATGGAAGAGTTCCTTTGTCAGTTGGTACATGAAAATTTATTTGGCAATTAAGCATTTCACATTTAAGTTTTGGTTTCATTATTATTGTTGTAGAGTGCAACAAACAGGACTGAATTTAAAAATTGAATTTACACATACTTCAGCTTTTAATTCTCCTATTTCAGATTTTGTTCTAAACGATTGACTCTTCAAAATTTCAGTCTGAAGAATTCCTGTCAGAGATTTAGTGTTATTTTTGTTAACTCCTCAGGGAGTGGAAAATTGATTCAGGAAGACAGTGATTTTTCTGGTCATTCAAATCCAAAGTAGATACAAAATACTTAAAGGGTTTTTGTTTTTGCTTTTTTTTTTTGTTTGTTTGTTTGTTTGCTTTTATGAGGGGGAGGAAGACAACAACAACTAAAGAACTATGCTCAAATCATGTAATTTGAAAAACGTACCAAATTACATGATTATGATACTCTGCTTAAGATTAATATAATCTCATTAAGTGTGGGGGAACCTAGTAGATTAAAAAACAGCAGTCCTTCCAATAACCACATTAGGATTTGGGCACAATCCACAGACTGGGTGGAAAGGAGTCAAAAAAGAGTGCTTGTGTAAAAACAAACCAGCAGAGATAATGATAGTAATATTGGTAGTGGCAGAGAAACAATGGAAAGAGTGAGAATTGAGAGAATTTTCCTGTAGTGAATGGTTTCCTGTACAAACGTTTCCTCGTTAACGCTGCTAGAACACACTCAAATTCCCGAAGACAGTGTGTAAGCAACACATAAACAACTCATTTTTGCAATAGAATGAATTTTTTAGCACTGCTCTCCATTGCCATTCCTTTTGTAAACACAAAGAGAACTTCAGCAACTACATTTAGACTCCTGTCATTTTATTCATCGATTTAAGGAAGTAATATTTAAGTAAATAGCATCTTTGTTTCATCTTTCTTATCTGCTTTCATGAAAAGAGAGCAAGTAATGACTGCTACAGACATCATGACAACATATTTCTATGTCTCTAAAGTCATTCTGATCACTGCCTTCAAAAAAAAAAAAAAAAAAAAAAAGCAACAAACCACACATCACCTCCTCACCACCAAAGTTCTTTTCAGAACAGACAGCCACCTGCAGCAACAGCTGACAACAATGGGAGATGCACAAACAGCTTCAGCTCTTTTCAAGTCACCTGTTCCTAGTTAGACACTCAGAGAAACTCCAAATTTATAACAAGCTGAGAACATTTTTCACGCTGGTCGTGAGGATCCAGCAGTCCAGTTCAGGGACAGGAGAGGAAGGAGTGTTGGATTGTCTATGTTTCCAACTCCCAAGAAGCCTTCATCTACACATTTTTTCCCCCTCCTCTAGTTCCATCTTTTGTTCTATCAACCGGAAGATAAAATAAAAGTAATATAAATTTGCACAGAGGAGCCACAGGACAACACAGGATGTGGATTGCAGTGAGCAAAATTCACCGCCCATTTGCTGCTCTGTAGTTTTCTATCAACAGAGAGGTGCATATATTTCTGGAAAGACAAACAAGCAGAGAGTAATCGAGCATCTGGAGATGGGTAGTGTGTGTTATAAAGGGAGCTGAAGAATAATAGATGGAAGTTTCTTGTTAGAGCAAAAAGAATGCATGCCCCTAGGCTTCAATAAAGAACAAGAAATCCCAATTCCCATTGTCCTCAAGTAACCACTGCAGCCATCTCTGTAGACAGCATCTTTGTGGCATTATTATCATGCTGCTATTCAGGTATTTCTTAAGTACCTGGACCAAATCTCTTAGCTGTAGGTTTGGTTACCTGCCCTTTCCTCTGTATGTCACACACAAAAAAAATAAAGTCTGCTAAAATGAGATAATTGATGTAAAGCCTCCAAGAAACACTTAGCTGGGATAATTCAGTTCCTTCAGCATTGCACCGAGAGAATTTTGTTAATAAAAGACAAAGTTGCCTTCACGGCATGGAAAAAAACTTCCACATCTTATTTCAGCTTATAAATGATTCATAATTTGAGAGGAAAAAAATACCCCAAATGCAGGAAGATCAAGCAAAAAAAGACTAACTCTTGAACAAGATTTCTTTAAAGTTAGGGTACCATTACTTCAGTAAATAGTTTTGTAGAAATCTGGAAGCAGTTTTTTTTGTCACAGAAAATGTATTATGGAAAAGGTCCTTTCAGGCTGGGAAGGGAGTGCTGGATAACAAGCCACGTTATGCAAGCTTGCTGCTCCAGAAGCCAAAACCCTGCCCCATCAATTGCATAACCAGCTCCAAGGGAGAACTGGGCCCTGTTTCTTTATGAAGGAGCCCCAATGGGAACACAGCAAACTACCAGCTTTCCCCAGGCAGTAAACAAGGCATTTACTGTCACTTGGTATTTACTGGAGCCCATCATGTGCTATTTGATTTTTCCCCCATCTCATTTCACAGTGAAAATAAAGAAACAACTTGGAGGAAAAAAAGTGACACTAGGCAAACTGTCTCCTGTTGACACCATTCTGATCTGGGAATCATATTGCCCCTTTGAAATGCTGAAAAAGCCTGTAGGCTCCTGCTACAGTTCTGAAAGGAAGTGGGAGAGGCAAAAGCAAAACAGGATGCTCTGCAGTGCAATACGGGGAAGAAAGCCAGTTTTAAATTCATCAAGTGCAGGACAAGACCTACTAATCTTATCCTAACAGCTGAAGCCAATACAAAAACCATAGAACTGATTTAAACATTAAAAAATAATTATGTTTCACTAGACATCAAGAGACATCTTGACAATCCAGTTACTGTACTTTTACTATATTGTTCTTTCTGGAGCTCTGAGTCTTGCTACAGGTCACACCAAACTGTTGTATAGGCGAGCACATGAGAAATGTTACAGAGAAACATAGCTGAAAATAATAGGGTAACTCATTTTTCCATGGATGCCTGCTCTGAATCTTGATCAGTATTACCATTCTTTTTTCATCCATTGTTACTATTGCACTACTAAAACCTTCTGCACACGTTGCTCTTGCTTTTACTGTTCTCTGTGAACTAATTTAATGCTCAGGATGCTGCACTGTTGTTTTTACGACAAAAAGAGAAGAGGAAGTTACAAAATTCATCTGAGCCTTGAGAATCTATCAAGCAAGTTTGGTCAAGGGATTACACTTTACTTTCTATAACCAACAGTGCATGACTGGTAAAATGTACTGTAATTTATAAGCACATCTCCACTCCCTGGCTTCACCCTCAACTCCTTATTTATTCTCTCATCGTTCTGATCACATTCAGCTTGGAAAGGATGACTAAGATTTCAGTCAATCACCATGCTGAAATTAAGAATGCAGAGCATTG
Organism: Centrocercus urophasianus; assembly: GCF_019232065.1. Classification (NCBI taxonomy): domain Eukaryota; kingdom Metazoa; phylum Chordata; class Aves; order Galliformes; family Phasianidae; genus Centrocercus; species Centrocercus urophasianus. The sequence goes on along the minus strand of NW_024884755.1, from coordinate 5,027,372 downwards.
AGACAGATTGGTAAAGGTTGCTTAGGTTTCTTGTGCAGCTCTGTTTTAATCTTGATCTAAGGGCAGATTTTTCTATGTGGCTAGGATGACTTTTTTTTTTTTTTAAAAAAAAAAAAAAAAAAACTTCCACATTTGAGATTTTTTATTTTAACAACATTCAGATTTACATAGATTTCCCCATAGCAGCAGTTTACGAACAGTATATCCTGGAAAAGTTTCAAGTTATTTATGTTATCTTTTCCTTCAGAGCAGTCAGTGGAATTGAAAGAACTGTAAAAACTTGAACTGTTTTTTTTTTTTTTTCTTGAAATTAAGAAAGACTGAAATACAGCAAAAATATCTACAACTGAAGAAAGGAGCTGCACAGTCACCCAAAAGGAAGACGTACTCAATTTTTACACTGTTGCATGTCTCATTTGGCTAAAAAAGATGCCACTGCCTTCATTTCAGCTGAGACAGTGTTAATAGCACAAAAAAATATCTAGCTTAATATTTCTGAAGATTCTACATGCAAGCAACTGTAAAAAGCAAAACAATATATTTATTCATATTATAGAACCCAGCAGTTAAAGAATTGTGCATTAATAGGAAGCACTCAAAAGACCTTTTCAGTTTTCAGTTAAGATTCCTTAGATGTGATTCATAACATTAAAGCTGATCAAATTCAGAGTCAGGACAAACCTTTCTCTCTCTTCCTTATATCAGTCTGCACAACACAAGGTATTGAGCAACACATCCTAGCTACTTTCATTACCCTGGCTCAGCATAGCCATGATTACAAACAGATAACCAAACACGAAGACAGAAATTACAATAAGAGATACATAGACAGGAGTATTATTCTACATGATACACAAGGCATGAGCTAGCTGCAAGAACTATCAGATGTCATTAACAAGCATCCAAACCATCTGTGTACATGCCATTTTTCTTTTTCACTATCAGTTTTCCCTTGAGTCTGACAATGTTGCAGGGGGCATACAAGTGATTTCATCTGCTTTGATCCTTTAATAAAAAGATTGTTTTATTTCTATTTCTTCCTGATTGCTTGGAAATCCAGTGGCTTTGCTTTTAGGTTTCAACATTCCCCTAGAAGAACGTTTCTGTAGCACCCTGAAAATCACTTTAAACACTGGTGCAATTAAATAAAGCACGATCGATTGAACATAGCTTAGCCAACGACGGTCTATTCAGAGATTACCACAGCTCTCACATTGTTTTCAAATTAGTTACCCTGTTTGAACCCATGCCAAAAAACACACGCTTACAGCTAAGCATCCACTAAAAGTTTGGTCAGTAAATTAGCTAAATTGCACAATCCCTTTTAACTCTGTCAAGACAGATAAAAATTGCCATAATTACACGTAGACAGTAAGTAACCAAAGTAAAAGTATGTTCATTGTATCTGAACTATTTTCAATTAGTGGAAAACTTTTGATAGAAAAGTATACAGTAACTCCAAAAGTACTTATTTTGCTTTGAAATCAGTGGGATGGAGTCAAGGCAGTTTTGATAATTCCCTTAGGTGTATTATCTGTATATTCAGCTACTGAATTACCATTATAATCAAAATTTTCAGTGAACTACAGTAGCCTAGATAAATTTCTTACAGTTCAGCATGGTAGCCAGTGCCAAACATTACACTTGAACATTAGAGTTGCATCTTCTGAAGTAAAGCATATTCAAGTGTTTTCATTATGTAATTTTAAACAAGTCAGAGATCGTATCATCTCATGACAAGTGAATTACTCATGTTTCTGATACGAAGTGTTATATTCTCATGAAACAAAGAAAAAGTCAAGGAAAATCTGTAGGTCACTCTGAAAGTAATGCTTCTTATTTATTTCCATGGAAACGGTAGCAGATACAAAGAGCACAATAACACTGTTTGAGAGAGCAAATTCTCAGCTATGAAATACTGTTTTTAGCATAGTCACCACCATTAGCTGTGCATTTTTGCCAGTGGTGAACAAGAACCTGCATGCCACATTTGTAACAGTCTGCGCCAGTGGAGGTGGCCTACTGTCACCACTGCTGAATGCACCATCCACCACCTTGCTGTGCTCACATCCACTGTAGGGTACCAACCAAACAATAGGGCACACACGTAGGCGGCCTGCTGGGTCTTGAACATCTCCATTGAAGGAGACTCCACAACTTCTCTGGGCAACCTGTTTCTGTGCTCAATCATCCTTACTGTAAAGAAGCTCTTTACATGTTAATACAGAACTTGTACTACTGTACAAATTTTAGGCAATTACTCCTTGTCCTATTGCTACACACCACTGAGAAGAGCCTGGCCTCATCCATTTGCCTCCCACCTCCCTTTAGATATTTATAAATGTTTATCAGATCTCCATTCAGTCTTCCTTTCCCCAGACAGAACAGACTCAGGTTACTCAGTCTTTCCTCATATGGGATATGAAAAAAGGCATCATCAGGTTTAGTAGTTTTATTAAAGATATCTAATAAGCACCAAAATATTTATTTATTAAGTTTAAATATTGGTAATGAAATGTTTCCATATTGTAAAACATGAAATATTACATTTCTACCTGATAACTATCTGTGTGCATCTTTGAAAGACAGATTCTTTTCAATTCTGGTAAACATACTTAATGAAAATATTTTGGAAAGTTTCAAGCACAGAGGCCCAAACAGTAGCACAGATTAGTTGGTTGACAAACTGAAAATTGCAGAGGATGTTGATAGGTGACAGTCACTAAGCACAGGTATTTATGCATTAAAATAAGCGTTTCAGTTTTTCTGGTAAAGAAACAGAAGTTGAAGTGGATTTCATGCTTTCCTGTGATTTTTTTTTTTTTTTTTTTTTTTTTTTTTTTTTTTAAAAATGCTTATCATAGGTAGGTGGCAGGAGAATCTCTTGTCTAGCTGTTTACTTAACTTAGTGGCGCACTCTTAACTAGTTCACTGCTTGCAGAATCTAATCTCCCAGAATGCCAAAATCCAGACCTTAGGACAACCATCTGAATTACTGGATGAAATGTAGTCATCAGTTACATATCAGACTATAGAATCTAGTTATTTGGCTTAGAACCCTGTGAAAGTGTTATATTATTAACTATAAACCTCACAGACTAAGTGCAAATACAGCAGCACAGCAGTAGCTTATGGAGAAGCAGAACAGTTGTTCCTTATGTAGCAAACTAGTTTAAAAAGTGGTACTTAATTACAACAGAGGGCACATAATGAAGAAACCAAAGTTAAAAATATGCAATGCTTGGCTTTTAATTAGACTAATTAAGCTTGTTATATTGAAGTAGCATTTTGTCTCAGGATAAGTGACAAATATTTTTTAGTAGCACACATGCATACATTCAATAGCAAAACATATTTGAAAGCAACTTGTAACAGATCCAATGAACATTCCATCTTCTCCCTAGTCTTTAAGAACACCCAGTAGCCTGCCAGGCAAATCTTCTCAGTTTGGTAGTAAAGAATAAATATATTTAACAAGGCCTAAGAAATAGAACACCAGAGTCTCTGTTATCATGTCCAAACAGAATTCACCAAGAAGTTACAAGAGAAAACTCTAATGACAAGTTTTGCTGTTCCAAATCTGCAAAATTCAGGCATTTCATGCTTTCAGTAGACTTTTTTATGCTTTGTAACCTGATCTACAGAACAAGGCTCGTATGATTAGGGTTATTTTGTTAATACAGTATTTTGCACAGTGAACTGCATGGTACTGCCTACCATTTCCTATAGAACTCAAACAGAAAACCACAGTTATCAAAATTTAATATTTAGTGATATCATCAGGAAAATATGGATACTTTCAAGATGTATTTTCTTTCAATTCCCTTTGTTACCACCAACAGTAGCATTTGCAGGCACACGTTTTAGTAAAGCAACTCATTATTAAACTGCCAGACCAGACTTTCAACAGATGGAGTTAATTAACAGATGTAGCATACCAAGCAGGCAAAGAATGTCTCAAAAAGTTTAAAGCAAAGTGGTAATACATGGAATATTGATCAATACCATATAGTTTGTTAGCTGTGTTATCATTAAACAGATTTTTTTTTCCCCGCAGACTTACCTTGGTGACTAAACAAGCATGTGATCTGTGGGATTTACAGTCACTGTGCTTTCAAAACATAAATAAATACATTGATTTGCTCTTAGTTATCAAGCTAGTTAATGTTGGCAGGATTTTCTGTTGCTGAACAACTGGAACATTTAACCTCAGGCAGGTTTTCTGAGTGTGTGATCTCCTAACATATGTACATAAAAACAGCACATAAAGCTCTCTTTGTCTTTGCTTTGTTTCTGAGCAGAAACCTGCCACACTTCTAGATTTTGCTTCACGAGAAACTTCCCTTTAAGAGTTTCAGAGGCCATTTCCACAATTGCATTCTCAATCACATCCAAGAAGGCAGTTCCATAGACTAAAACCATAATCAGAAGTCTGTTTGATATTTTCAATTTTATTGAAAACTTGGCTTCAAAAATTACAGCTGCAGTTCACTTTAGGTGTCCAAACACAATTCATAGATCAACTGGAAAGAGAGAGCTCAGAAGAGGACCACCGAGGTTGTCAAGGCCTGGAACATCCACCTTGTGATGAAAGATCAAAGCAGGCAAGTGCTACTTCGAGAAACGGTGGCTTTGGGGACATCCCGTAGTCCTCAGTACCTGCAAGGAGGCTGTTAAGGAGATTGAGACAGACTCAGCACAGTAATATATGGTGGGAGAGTGAGAAGGAAAATAAACTGAATCAAGAGAAGTCACAGTAGGTACAAGGAAATACTTCTCAAGCATGAGGAGAGCTAAGCATGAAACAGTTAGCCTAGTCTCTTGGAGGTTCTGGATAAGGCCCTGAGCAGTCTGATCTTGTAGCTGATCCTGCTTTCAATAAGAGGCTGGACAAGATGACCTCCTGAGGTTCCTTCCAAACTGTGCTAACCTGATTATACTGAGTTGGTAGGCAAAACTGGGCTCTATTTTGCACCAATTCTTACCCAAATTTAAAGTTAGGAAAAAAAAAATACAAATATGATCTTTCACCATAAGCGTGTAAACCTCACAGAAGCATTCATTACAGATAATGTAAAGTATCTGTAAATCCCAAATAATGAAAAAAGAATAATCTTTCCTCAGAAAAAAATAGAGGAAAAAGTAGTAATTAGCTTCCAGCTTTGCTGTACTGAGATGATGAACTGCATAGAGATGACACTGCCATATTTGTGGAAATAAGAGTTTATGTAAAAAAAATTATTGTATAAATATATGAGCAATTCCCTCTCTTTCATCCACCTGAAAGGGAAATACTGCAAAGTCCTTTGCAGGCCTGAGGCATAAGCTTGGACCCTTGTCTTTGACTTCAATTACACTAAGTTCTTACAGATACAGTTTGCAGGCAATCTTGAATCCTAGTTTGCATACGTACAGCTGTAAAATCTGCCAAAACAGAAGGACCCTCTTACTGTTTTATTTACTCAGGTACATAAATATTCATGGATATCACACAAGTATCTGAAGCTAAATATTAGCAACTTACTGTAGGCTGAAAAAAATATGTATTTTTTTTATGCTTAGAACTTCACCAAACAGAGAGCAATTATCAATCTTAATAGAGATACCTAGAGATACTTTTCCTATAAAGGAAATTTTATTCTTTTGTTGCTTTTTTTTTGTTTGTTTAATATAAGACCCTATGTTTGCCATCAAGTAGACAAATAGAGAGCAATCCTAATGAATTTAAACAATCTGTGTTTTGTTTTTTTTAAAATCTTTGAAGTAAATAACACAAGCAATTTGTGTAAGAGTCAGGCAAGAAGACTTGGACTGAAATCTAACAAACTGAGATTATCACAAGAAATAGTCACAGAGTCAAAGGCAGGATGGAAAGAACTGGAAAAAAGTTAAGAGGAACAAAAGATTAAGGCTGTGGGAAATGGGCAGACTAATCTATTTCTAGAACAAAAATATTTACAAATGCAACTCACACTGCTTGAAAAAGAATTACTACAGTACTATAAAAACCACATACCCAAAATAAAGGAATACTTAATCTCCCTGCATTTGCATCATCACTGCAGCAAAAGGGCAAGAATTGTCTCCTATCTCATCGGTTCATACAGAAATTAAGTTTGTAGAGGAGTGGATTCCAATAAGAAGCAAGATATGAAATTGCAGAAAGAAATTAATAGTTCTAGCTTCAAAGTAGGGTTTAAACAACATTTAATCAAAAGAGCTAAAGACTGTACAATGACAAGCAAAATATGTTACAGTTGAATATTAAATAAGCAGCATTCCTTTATTATTTTTATTATTTTTGGAGGACCACAGAATGAAAACGTGTCATTAAAGTCAGGGATTTTTAATATCAGAAAGAAAATGAATGGAGTTATGGAAATGTAGAATCAGATGCTTTGCTTTGAACAGCCCACAGACAGTTTTAATAATGACAGATTCAGTCAAGCTGTGATAAAATTGGACTTTGATAACACTTGTAAACAGAAACAAAAACCGCAATAATATGAGACCGTCTTCTAAGAAGTGTAGAATATCTGCATAATAGCACTAATAAGTGATTCTTCAGCTTGCTGCACTGTTCAGTTCAGTAAGAAACAGCGTGTGTGGAAATTAAAATATCTGATAAGGTCTCTAAAGATTTAGCAGGAGTTTTGTTATGTTTTTTTCTTACAAACAAGATCAAATAACAAGTGTGATAAGATGCAGTGCAAGTTATTCTCCAACTGACTTTACATCCTGATGCTTTACTTGAACTTAGCAGAGCTTATGAGTTCACAGTTTTCATTGCTTCTGCATATGCACAGAATTTGGATCCAGGCTCTGTCCCATTGCCTAGAAGCCAGAAGTGCAACCAGCTACTCTTCAGAAGCTTGTGACTTGGCCAAAATGCAGTGAATTTCAACTGAGACAGTGGAACACAGTAATTTATTTAAAAACAAAAACACAACAGTCTATTAACCACACCAAAGTCCTTAATTCCTGGGAGTGTTCCTCCATGAAAGCAAAAATAACTAAAAATGTTAAATATTTTGGAAATTCTTGAAAAAAAATTTTCAGAAGAAACTGAGACAGACAAAATACCAAATATCAAGATAAATGCATGATATTTGGGAAAGCTACGATGTAACCACAGGATTTTGAAGAATAGATGTCAGATAATGTCAATATTATCTTCATATTACCATTGATTGTATGAGAAATATTCTGCATGAGCTTACCTATATGAAGACTGGGAACTATACAGCCAGCAAAAGCCAATATATCATAATATCCTAAAACCATTAGCTACTGATTATGACATAACTTTCAAATAGAAGCTATTTATGATAGTTCCCATTTTCTCATAATTTTCTGTAAGGGTATGGGCCAGTATTATTATTTTGGTAACATACAGTACTTACCTCAAAAAAAGTCTTCATTATGCTGTGTGCGTTTAGGCCTTGCTCTACAAGCACTAGGTTGCTCACCTTAAGAAATCCTGTTACTGTTCTACAGCATATTATGATCAAACCAAGTAATTCAAGTGGAACCTTTCTTGCATTCATGGGTCAAAAGACAAAGGAATATAATGTCTTTGTTCAACAGTAAATAATAGATCAATTTCTGCTAAGGTGCAGTGCTGATATTTGGAAGAAAAACACCGTTACTTCTCTTACCCTTCCTGTCTATCTTTTGCGGGCTTTTATCCAACGTAAATGATTTGATGAATTCTGGATTTCCCTGTGGGACCTGCCTGTTATTCCCCTTCTCATTATCTCACAAACGAAGAAAGTCAGAATATACTGTGTCTCAAAATAAATTTTTTAAAAAAAGAATAAACCTACTTTACACTGTTTTCCAAGGTGAATTATAAACGATATGAACATGAAACTGTGATAAAGTAATTTTTAAAGTATTTACTAGATATTGTTAATGAAACTCAGGCTATAAGCTTCCTTAACAGTAATTTCACTGTCATATGGTTTGTTTCCAGCGATTATTTTTGCAGCCTAGGTTTTCAGCATCTGAGCTTTCAGACTCATTTAGTTATTGAGAGGGAGACAACAATTTCAGTGAATAAATTACAAAGGGAGCTGAGCATCCTGGCTAAATAATGAAACTTCATACTGATTTCCAGGGACATATATACTTCCCCAGCAAACTCCTAAATTTGCCCTGTAGATAAACCAGCTGGAAAGGTTCTACAGCAGGCACTCAGATGTACACCCTCTCTCAGACCATATGCTCCTTCCAACACCATATGGCCGTTGTGACAGGCCCAGATTAACCCAGTTTGTATGAACCCAAAACCCACATGTGGCACCTTTGCAGGCCATTTGAGCAACTCTCTTAAATAAAAAAAAAAATACCCACCTTCCCCCAAACACTGCTCCCACCCCCCCAAAAAACCCAAAAAAACAAACCAACAAAAAACAAACAAGTGAAACAACCCTACCACAAAAGACAACCCCGAAGTAAAACTCATAAAGCAGACATTAGTTCTTAAAAAAAAAAAAAAAAAAAAAAAAAAAAATGAGGGCACTTCCAAATGAAATTCAAACTGTACTCCAGCTGCAACAGCTACAGAATTTAAAAGGATGTGACCAAATGTCTTTTCTTTTTTAAATAAGCAACCAATTTTGTTTCATGAATGAAAGCAGTGGTACATTCAGTATTTCTTTTGTAGATGCATTGACTCTTGCAGTGTAATTAACTGCTTTGCTGACTTCACACATCCAAGCTTTTCTTCATGGCTGCTTTATATTAAGCAATTCACAAGAAATAGAAAATACCATAGAACACTTCTGCAATCAAATTTGCCATGACACTGTTAACTGTTTTTGTGCAATAGGAACTATGCTAATATACAGGCAGCTGGTAGAGAAGCTCCTATGGTTAAACAGACTATCATCTCTTTATCACTGGTTAAGCACACAACAATTCCTAAGGAGACAGACACTGGTAAGAAGCTTACCTCCCAACTGCCAGGATAGTCAGATTAATGGCACTACAGTCACACCAAATCACCATGATTGTTACTTCACTTTTATGAAAGCCTTCTTTTGCTTGCTAGCTACATATTTTAAAACTGCCACAGCTTTTTTTTTTTTTTTTTTTTTTTTTTTTGCTAAGAAAGGTAATAATAAAAAGCATAGAGAAGCTTCAAGTAAACATTTATACTCACTACTGTATTGAACTGCACTCCAAAGAATTCAATGGTAGAGGGTGAACTAAGGGCCTGGAGAGCACCGCAGCAAAACCAGAGCCCATGAGGAAGACTGGGAGTTTGTTAAGAGGATCTTTCAGACCGATAGAGCTCTGATTTCACATTAACCTAAGATCAAAGCATCAACAAGTTTATTAGGCTAGAGGCATCCAGAACACTTGTATAGAATATTTCCCCTAGAAGGCATGCCTTCTCCTTTGGAAAAGCACCATCCTGAGCCAGATTTGGACAAAACCAAACACTTTGAAGTATACTGGAGCATCTATGAAAACATACCTAAGTCAGCCTGTACAACAAGATCCGGAACCAACTGCCTTTAATGCTTGCAAGGGACAACTATTAGTAGGTCTGGTGTTGAATATCTTCTCTTAAGAAGACTCTTAAAGAAATGAGCACATAAGAGAATTTAGCACCAAACACATGATGACCCCTCTAAAAATATCTTGGCCTGCACTAACAATTGCAATGAAGTCACCATAGCATCCTACTGTGTTTAGAAATCCAGTCTGCTTGCTCCTGTGCAGCTTGCTACTGCAGGTTTGTGTCTCCAGCCACAGCTTCTCTTCTTAGATCCCTTCCTCTTCATGAAAGCAACTTCAGGAACAATCAGAACTAGAACAACATGCTGAAAGATTTAACAAGCCCCTGTTTTGTTGTTGGGAAATCAGTCCTAATTTTCTCCTCTCTGAGTACAGTGGATCCTGCAATGGCATGTAGCCACATTTGGGGAGGCACTGCTGCTGTTTACTTAGAAGTGCTGCACAGCCAAATAGCTGCAGCTATGCCTTCTTGTGACACATGACCAGATGGTGCTAATGGCAAGTGACCTAAAGTACATTTACCTCCCACTGTAAATCCACATCTGACTTTCCTTTCCTGAGGTAGTAACATTTTGGTGATAACATATGAATGCAAAATACATGCTTTTCAATAAGTGCTGAGGTGTTAAAGCTACATTTTCCAAAAATCCTTCAGCATTGTGGACTTCAAGTGGTGTTTATGTATGTATAAATTCCTGAGAATTCTGTAAAGCTCCTATCTAGCATCCTCTAGACTCCTGGTTACCCTAGGAAGTCCCTGACTACTATTTAGAACAAAAGTTAATCTGCTTTAAAATACCAGCTGAAATTCCTGAAGCATCATCCACTAAACTAGATGAATTGACAGGAGATATTTGTTTATTTTCACAGCAGCCAAAAAGCAATTCTGAGAAGACAGGAAAAAAAAAATATGAATGATAGCTGGATAAGTATTATAGCTACTGAATAAGGAAAGAGAAAACAATTTGTAAAAAATTGTTTTGTTTTGTTTTTAATTTTAACTACCTGCTAGCTTATATATAAATAACCTGTAAACATCTATAGTTTTTTCTACTAGTATATTGTTATCTGTCTTGCTATACAAGATGCAGCAATCTGGTTAAAGCCAACATGAAAACGAACCTGCGTAGATGCAGCAGAATAACACATCAAAAAACTGTCCTTATAAATTATGTGCTTTTTCATCTCAAGATTTTATCATTTCTCTTCTCCTTTCTCCAATTCATTAAAACATCATAATACATATAATACATAATACATATACCACATTGCAGGCTTATATCAGAACAATAAACAGACCAATAAAACAACAAGAAACTGAAAAAGCAAAACAATCAAATGTACTTGATAAATAGGGGGAAAAAACTCCCAAAACATACACGATTAACAGCCATCAAACTCTTGACATACCTCCACATCACGCTTCCTAGTTCTTTAAGTTCTCAGTTTCAGAATAAAGTTTCCCTGACATCACGCTGGGCTCTGAACTTACAAACCATCCACCAGAGCAAAACCTTAACATGGTTGGATCTGTTACTAATCGTTCACATATATACTCTGTTCACCTGTGAGTTAAACTACATTGTCAGTGCATAGCTTTAGGAGTTAGAGGTGTGGACTATCACAGGTGTTTTTAATATAATGCTGGCAGAAAGCTTCAGAGGAAAACTTGGTTGAAGGGTGAATGCAGGCACAAATGCCACCTGTCGTACCCAGCACATAAAGCATTTTCTTTCTCATGACTCTGTTAAGAGATGGTGAAGTCTTTCCTGCCTTTTGTTGTTGTTGTTGTTGTTGTTGTTGTTGTTGTTGTTGTTGTTGTT
>NW_024884755.1:4779818-5016011 GCF_019232065.1 Centrocercus urophasianus | reverse complement strand
TTGTTGTTGTTGTTGTTGTTGTTGTTGTTGTTGTTGTTGTTGTTGTTGTTCATAGCAGCCTTATCTTTTTTGCTATTGTAGGGACTACAAATTACTTCTGATGAGCTGCATGACAATAAGTTCTGATATTGACATCCAGAAGCTTTAAAGCCAATAGCTGCATAAACTAAAAACCATACCAGATGGTGACAGTGAGTCAGTGGGCCATTTAGAAAAAATACAATATGTTGTGAAAGATAAAATTCAGTCAGCATACTTTCTGTTTAAAGTTGTCTTGTGTTGGTTTTCTATTCTGTATGACCAGAGGGTGTTTTATTATGTAAGCCACATACATAAATTATGCCTTAAATTTCTTTGGTTTGCCTCATATTTTTTCTATTATTATCCATGAGACATGGCAGGTAATAGCATTCATATGTTGGCAAAAATATTTTTTATACTGAAAATTGTGATGCATAGCAGTTCTAATACTTGGTATATGTTATGGCACAGCTCTTTTCTGGTAGTAACCTGCATTGTGTCCCAAAACTGTATAATTTGGTATAAAAGTACTTCATAATGACTTCTTCAACTACATAATTTCATGTCCCGGAATGGCAAAGTGGGGGAATGCAATCTCCATAAAATTAACATGGAATTCCAGGTTGTTAAAAGCAGCTAGCATGCATCCTGCGTGCCCTATCAGAACCTCATCATCCAAGCAGAAGCAAAATGCTGCTGCCTATACATTCTGCATCTATTCGTGTCTGTCCACAGGAAATTTTTTAACCTCTGGCCTGGAATACAATAATCTCCATTTTAGTAGTGGTTTACATAAATCCCAGTTTCTCCTCTGAAATGTGCACTACAGAGAATATGCACTTATTTACAATATGTAAAGTATCTAATCAATTAGTAGAATAGACAGTTGGCAGAAATATTAACCCAGATCAAATGTTACTAAGTATAAAATGTTGAGCCTGCAAACTCTGTATTTTGCAGTTGGGTAGGATTTAATGCCCAGCTCCTTCCATATTACAGGCTGTACAGAGACACAGTGAGACTGTAGTGTTGTCTGTGGTAGTTAGCTAAGTTGTTGAAACTCACAAAAAACGTTTATTCTGAAATACAAACACTGACTTTTCAAATATGTGGCCAAATTTTTACTTGTGGTCTAGAACTCTCTTCATATGTACACTCAGAGTGTTTCAGAGACTTCTGCTGAGTACTGCTTATCAAATTTCTCACCCTTTGCACACTGATATCTGATCAGACCTTCTGCCCCATGTCTGCATTCTCTAACCACAAGATAGCCTCAGAGTTCTAGAAAATAGGCTTTGTGTTTGTTTCACTCAGGAAGAAAGTGGAAAGACGTTTTCATCTTCATACTATTTAAAGAAATGTTTACATTTACAGGAATGTTTCTGTTTATTTACAGTATTACGAGATACTGTCGTAACAAAACTTGCAATGTATGTCTACCTGTCATTTTATGGGAGAGAAAGAAAACCTGCACACAAAACTAGTATTTAATCCATAACCACTAGAACTAAATAGCAGTTCTAATGATGAGAAGATATCACATATGCTTTAGGAGGGGAAGAAATCAGTTTCAGTATCAGCCACTACAGCACCAAATAACCACTGGCAAGTCACCGCTTCTTCCCACCTGCAGCTTATGAACAGATGCACCCAATTGAAGGCTGACTCCTATTACATCCTTCTCACTTTGTATTACTGTTAGTGCACTATGATACAAAGAAGAGGCAATCAAGGGCTCATCAGTGATAAGAGAACTAAAGGACTATAATTTTTTTACAGGAACAACACAATCTCATTTAAGATGCTTTATTAATTGTATTTAATTAAATATTAAAATAAATCTGAACCTCCTCTCTAAAACAGCTCCACAAACAGCAGCTACTTTCACCTCTTACTAGAATAATGTCCATGAAAGGCCCTGAGACTAATTCCACCACATGGGTTTATATATGAAGCATTTTACTCCATCATAATTTTGAAGACTTAAAGTTGCTGCAATACTAGGAAGCTTGATTTGATTTCCATGTGTAAAGTCTAGCTGTAATGGATGTTATAAACCAAAAGATAGTCAGCTTCCTTCTGTATCTTCTCCACATCATTATTGACAGCAGAGAACTGACTCGTGACCTAAAGCAGTGAAAGGCAATACGCCAGCTGTGACAATGGAGGCACCAGCACACAGCACTCCTGCAGCAGCAAGGGTAGCTAAAGTGAATCTCCCCAAATTAACACCAGCAGCATTTTAAGCCACCCCAATATGTACCACTTAAGAATTACAGCCCTAAGTGATTTTTTAGTCAGTATTAATGTATTGACAATTTTCAAACAAAATCATTTGTGTGCACACTGAATCAGTATAAATTCTGCAAGTTTATTGCATGTCCACACTAGTATTGTCTTAAACCATTTCATTTTCTGTGCTATGTCCTTAATCGTGTACTCAAATGTCAGTTTCTGGCACAACTCCAGAAGGGAAAAAAGTTTAAACATTGTGAAATTGAGTGTTGAATTATGTGTTTCAAACTAAGTTACCAAGCTCTGGAAATTTCTGTTAGGTACTAACAGCTGCTAGACCTCCCTGCATCTGTGCCAAGGGAATTAAAAAGTTGGCTAAAAAGGTAAAATACAGAAAATTATCCATTTCTAATGTAAAGAATACTTGAGTAGCTTTATCTGAAACAGAAAACGTTAATTTCTTTCCAAGAATTGTCAAATATTACTGTTTTAAAGTCCCTGCACTTCAGAATGTCAAGAATGTCATTATCCATATTCCTGGTGTTCTGCCAGTAGGAGATCTGGCAAAGGACTCTGATGTGCTCTTTTTAATTCAAGGCCCTCTGCTGCAAAGATCTCCCACAGAGAAGTATTTATAAACCATGTATCTCCTCCTCCTCCACAAAAATATTGCCAGACCTTCATGCTCTTGCCTTACAAATATTCATTATTTTCTTCTGCCTTTGCAAGGCACACAACTGACTGAGGCTCGTTTGGACTCGAGGAGCAGTAGTGCTCCTCACGTGAAGATTCAAGAATGGTTTCTGTGTCATTTCATCCTGTGTCACTGTCCCAGCAGAAGGGTCAGCCCCTTTCTTGCTGCTTTTTGGATTCTGCTTTGCTTCATACCTGGTTCTGGCATGAAGGCTCTGCTCCTCTCCTGTTACATCCCATGTCTCTGGGATATCATCTGATTTTTAACACAATCCCTCTCACTTTATTTTTTTTTCTTCCTTATGCGCTGATACCTTAATTTTTGAATAGCAGAGTTTTCCAAACAGAAAATTTATCATTGCAAAATTGAATTAAGAGTCCTCATAAGAAAAGGCAAATATGTTACGACCAATTTCACCCTCATCTCAAAGCTAAATTGTTAGCAAATTTAAAAATAAAGTACCATCCCTGAGCCAGGAAGCAAAGGGGAAAGATAAAACATGACAGTGAGGATACCAGTAAAGGTGTAAAATGATGCAATGAGACAGACAGTGAACTTATGCGCTAACAGCGAGTAGCTGTGAAAATATTTGTTAAGTTTGTATGTAATTTATAACATGCTATCTTTTCTTTGGAGACCAAGAGTGCAATCTTCGAACTGAGGAATTAACAAGTGGCTCCCTCTACAGATATGAGAATGCTATCAGTACTTGTATTTCCAGAAACTTTTAAATGGTTTTATCACCATCAGAGGCACAGTAAAATTAAAGAATCAAAACATACAGAGTTTGAATTTATCTTCAAAATTTGTTTTAAAGAGTGGGGGGAGGGGTCTATGCCTAAAAGCTTTCCTCTTAAAGTTAATAAATTGAAGACTAAATATTTCAAATAATGCTTGTTCATTCAGTAGCTAGGCAGCAAAACTAGCTTACTTTGGGCTTGAACCACAGTACAGATAAAAAATGAATTAGTCTATTCCAGCAGAAATCTGGTATTATTGGAGAATAGTTTCTATTTTTTTATTAAAAACTTAACTTTTTTTTTTTTTTTTAGTTTTCAGTGCATGGAAAAAAACATTCCTTAAACTACTAAAATTCAAGTGAAGACTGAGAAAAGGGAAACAACGTATTCAAAAAATGTCTCATGTTCAAAACAAGTTACCTTTTAACTGCCATTAAAAATTATATAATGCAACCTTGCAGAATTTAGATATAAACGCAAACAGCAAAACTTGGCTTATTGCACACAGCTCTGAAACTTCAACAGTACAATGGAACACCATTCATAAACAAGTTCATACACAGAAAGATAAAAAATGCTCATATCTAAAATCCATCTTTTTCTTTTTTTTAATTCATCATTATTATTTTTGCTTGAGCAATACAGTATTTTAGTGTGTCCGTAGAATTACTTCCCAATATAGATGCACAGAATTGAGCACAGTAAAAATACTTTGGATGTGGCTGCCAGGGCCTTGGGTTCATATTTTTTGATAAAAGGAAGAAATTGAACATTGAGAGACGCATCTGGTTTTGTAACCATACTCCTCCTGATAACAGAATCCGCTACCAAAGTCTCCACAGTTTCACACAGCACAGTAGGTAGTGTTTGAACTTGCAAGGTAATTATTATTTTAAATATCATTTATTAGAATAACAGGATATGTGCATGAATTGCAGTGGAGCTACAAGCGTCCTAAAAATCAGAACCATTCAGAACGTAAATCAGACCCAGATCTAAAGATGGCACTGGATGCAGCTACAGAAATAATCCAGTGAGAAAGGCATTCGTAGCAAACGCAGTCCATGAGCTTGTGAAACAGAAGAAAACACTGTCAGAATTAGAAAGACAATGCATGATTCACTGTTTCTCATGGAACTTTCTCAGGCACTTTCTCTGCTGTTGCAAGTTGTTGCAAAGGGCATTTCAGAAATGCTCTTCCAAAAACCTAACTGCCCTAATATGGCACTGACAGAAAAATGAAAAGCAGCACCACCAGCACTGAATACTAGGACTTATTTGTAGCTTTTCTTACAATGTGAATAAGACCACCTATATTACATAAAGTCAATCTTAAAATGTAGAGAACAAACTTCTTTTGACAGTAAACTCTTGAATTTACCACAAATCTCATACCCATAACCAGAAGACAGAGTCTGAAGAGTTTATCCTGAAGATGATTCTATAAAATATTAAGGGATGGAAGAGGACAAATTTGCACCGCTCATTCATAGGAAATAGTTCCTGTTATTTGCCATTCAAAACAATGCTTCTAATTAAGATTTTTTTTTTAATTAGCACAGAAAGGGAGAAAAATGTGATCATTATCAAAACATTTCCATTTTGGTTCTGTCCTGGGGGAGTGCTGGGAAGTCATGTGTGTCTCTATGGACTGTAAACCAGGAACAGCCAGTGGAGCTAGAGTGACACTGAAATGTAGAACTTATATGTAATTTGATTAAGTGCAGCTGTGTGGTTATGTTTCATTCAGCAAAGGTTGAATAGCACAATGTGTGCTTTAAGAACAGAATTTAGAGAAAGAGATGAAGATTGCAATATACACATATTCTCACATTGGCACTTAAAAATAAAAATGTATGAGGCCAGGATACATGAGTGAAAAAACTGTGCTCAGACATGAACACAGCTCTAGATGATTTAGGGGGCCTATAGTTAACACCAGTCCAAACATAACAAATAGAGAAGCCATTTCCCTTTAAAACCAAGCACAAAGTCCCCAGACCACATTGGGGTTCTGTCTACACTTGAATAAGTAACTGTGACTTTGAAGTAATTCATCTATTCTTGATTAAATCCAAACATGAATATTTATTTTGGAATAAGAACATAATACTTAACATTTTTCAGGCGTAGCTCAATCACTCAGGACAAGAAAAACAAACCCCCAGATCTCAGCTTTCAGTTGTGGCAAAGCAATTTATACCAATAGAGGTCTTCCCGCATGGGGATGTAAAAATATTGAATCCCATCTCCTTCAACAGATTTCTACAGTGTTTACACAGTATTAAATCATAGACATAACAGGAAACGCATTCTGTAAAAACAGAAGAGTTCTGACACCCCTTGCTTTGTGCGTAGGCTGCTCAGCATAGCGGCGTACCTGCAGCTTACCACCTCAGTTTAGCACGGACATGATGACACCCTGTTGGGGCCATCAGTGCAGACAGAATGGTGGATGTAAGCTCACTTAAAACACATCTATTGCAGTGCTGCCCTGCGCGTGGCTGAGGGGGGGTGGGGGTGCCTTGTGCTCCACCATCCCCTGCCAGTTTCCTACCAATCTCGCATCTGTGTCTGCTGCCCAGACTGCCACACAAGCTTGCAAAGCCTTATGCTAAGCAGAATATCAGCCTTTCTTTCTGCTTCCTCACCTCCTTTTTCCCATCCTCCCCACAACAGCTCACCTAAAGTGAAACAAGATGGACACCCTTTGAGGCTGCACAGCAACAGGGCTACCTTGGAGCTAGCAGCAGTGATAGCAGCTGAGGAAAAGCCCTCTTATCAGCACTGCACATTGCCTGCACAACAGATACCGTGGTGGGATAAGGAGGATGGATAGAGCAAGCTGTTACTGTGGTAAGGCCCTCAGGAGTATGGCATTCGGTGTGAGGTATGTCAGGTCTTCCTTGTGCCACAGCATCTCTCTTTGACAAGTGAGAATGGTTAAACTGAACATCCACATGAAAATTTTTAGTTGATGAGAAAAAAAAAAAAAAATCAAATATTCTCTCTGTCAACTCTGTTATGTCTCAGGAATTAACTTCCTTGTTTTCCTTCTTTTCCACTCATTAAAATCTGAGATTTCTCTCAGATAGGAGGAAAAAAAAAAAAAAAAAAAAAAAAAAAAAAAGGGAATTACTTCATCTATGCTCTCCAAAATGACCTTCAGTGTGCTCATTCTCTGTGTTAGACAAAAGACCAGCTACAATTATTTTTGCTTACCATCGATCAACTTTTTTCTTTCACAGGAAAAATAACATAAGGTCCTCTACCCTATACTCAGTGAGTTACCTGCTGCCACAGCAAACTGGTCAGTGGACATACATAATGCCTCAGTGTTAATGTCTGAAGGAAAACTTGGTTTTGCTCTGTTCCTTCCTGTAAGACTCTTCGTAATGATCTTACCTACTCAACAGTAAGGTTTTCATCATAGGTTTTTTAAATTTGTTTTTTCATCGAAGAACAGCTTTCCCACCTATCACGGTATTTTTTTTTAAATTCAGATTTTTCTGTCATCATACAATTCAGCATTAGGAGATACGCTAGAATTTAGCAAAAAATACCATAATCTACTTCACATTTTCAAACTCGTAGGATTTTTCTTCTAGGTACAGTCAACTCTTTTCCAAGATGATGGGAGAGGCTCTTGGAACACAAAAGGAATTTGGGCCAGTAGGAAGAAAAAAAAAAAAATACAGTCTTTGGTACAATGTTTTCTGGTATCCCCTATTTAGCGTTTGGGATACCAGAAAACACTGTACCAAAGACAGTTAATATTAGCTAAGGTCAGCAGGAATGACAAATTCGGATTCACTATTGGTGCAAGACTTGCTTGCAAAACTGCATCACTCACTATACACTTCTTTTACCAGCACAGAAACCAGTAACAAGTGTGAGCTATGTGGGAACTGTAGCGTGGCAGAAAGAGTAGCCAGCTCCAAAATCATGGAGTCTGCTGGTACTAAACTTGGACACTCAGAATGCCATGGGTATCTAAACTGCATTCTTTGCTACACAAGGCTTAGAACCCAACTAAATAACAGTTACATGTTATGACACAGACAACTACTTGAATGTACTCAAGTAGTTGTGATATTTTATTGCTTTAGTATGGAGCTGGGTAATTACAATCATATAACATAGTTTTTATTACTTATTGCTGGGTATTTCATTATTATTAAATGATTGCTGGTAAACTCGGGGCTATTCTTTTCAGGCAGAAGTAGTTATACCTACCTACAATTCTGAATATCTTAGCCTGGAAAACAGGACATTTCTGAGCAGGATCAAAGAAATACTCCTTTTACCTTCCAATTTCAATGGAAATATCTTAAATTGAAAGCTGTACCATCTCAGAAAATCAATTAATTCTAAGCATCACAAACGTTTCTATTTATATTCAGACTTAGAAAGGGATAATTTTTCGTTTGGACTTTACCTTTTGCTTTGCTCGTTTCATTCTAAGAATTTTATACACTAAATAAAGGAGCATCACAGACAAACTTTCATGCATAGAAAAGCAGATTTTTTTTTTTCCATTAAAAAATCCTAAAAAAAAAAAAATTGTTTTGATGAGCTTTCAATGATGGTGGTTCCAACAAGGCTTTCTCAGCTCTTTTTGATGCAGTCCAGTTCTGTTGCGCACTGAGAGAGGATTTTGTGGCTGTTCATAGAGCAAGCAAGCTCGTAGGGAATCAGGAACAAGTGAAAACAAAACAGAAAAACAGTGATGATTTTGTTCAAAGCATAGATGAGATGTAATCACGTGTTCTTCTACCATAGACATAATATTGCAAAAGCTCCATCCACTTTCTTCAAGGAAGATTGAGACCAGAGTGACAATGGTTGGAGCTGGTGCTTAAAACTCAAACCTGGAGGCAGAACAGAACCTTATATAATTTTAAAAAAAAAAAAAAAAAATAGAAAACAACCTGTGGCCTCACTGGGATTCATTTCACAAGAATGTCAGATTAGACAGCTTGCTTTAATACCCATAAATGCCACAGAAATCAGTTGTCTAGTCTGTACTCCTGGGAAAAAGCAGTTAGATGACAGGTTTTAGAGCTACTATTCCCAGCTATGCTTCTTACATCATGCAAAAGTAATCAACTACTACTCTGCTGAGACTTGACACTACATTCCTCTTAAATTCTTTTCAAATTGGATGTTTAGCTCAGAAAAGAGCAGTGCATTAGCATTTACTGGTATTAATGCAGCCCTTCAATCCATCGATAGCTAGTGAAGAGTTTACTCTTCCCTGTCTCTCCCTCTCTGGATGTAGTCAACGTGGTGCTTATCTTCAGCTCCCTGTGCAGTCATACTCTTGTCTTCATCTTCTTCATTCCTTGTGAAAGTTGAAAATAAAAATGTATTTTTTTTACTTGCACTTCCGCTTTACATGATTAATTTCAGTTTTGAGTATACTACTAAGCAAAGAAGATTAGAGTAGTCTGTACTGGTCTTAGCTCATTTTCCTAATTTTCCTTATTTAGCTTCAGTAGTGCTTTTCTTCACAGTGCCTGGTGTAATACTGTTTCGGTTTTAGGAAAAAACCAGTGTTGATAGCACTGATGTCTCTAATTGTTGCTGAGTAGAGCTGTACAGTCAAGGATGTTTCAGTTTTCTCTGCCTCTCATGCTGACATCTTGCAGAATGAAAGTTGGAAAACTGGGGGAGTTGAATTGAGTGACCTGCTGCTGCTCAGGGACCATCTGCTAACTTGGTGAGTGGTAATCACTTGTGCATCACCTGTTATAAATATAATTATTGTAACAAATATCATTTTCTCCTCTTCCTTTTAGTTTTTATCTCAACCCGAGTTTTACTTTTTTTTTTTTTTTTTTTTTTTTAAAATAATTCTCCTCCCATCTCACTTGGAAGGGGGAGAGCATGCAAACAACTGTGTGGTACTTAACTACCACACAGGTTAAACCACAACACTTCTGGAAGAGCTGCTTAGAAGTTGATCAAAAGTTTCTCCATCTCACTCTGATGCAATACTAAGCAGAATTACCAAATTCAGCATCATTTTCCTCCTCAGGATTCTACCCCTCTTACGTGGAAATCCTTAACTGATTGCAACTTACTCCCCTACAGCTCATTAAAACACCCTCTCAGATCAGCAATGACTGGCTTTAGAGACCTATCTAAGATTTTGTGAGGACAGACCTTGCTAATCACACAGGATTTATTAGTTGAGCATTACTTTTTTGCAGATGTGCTGGTAAGAATAACTTTACTCACCTGACCAGACCTATGAATTGTCCACTCAGGTGTGAAGGGGAAAAAATAAACCAGTCTATTTGGATGCAGAACCACATTCAAGCAATTTCTTCCTTCTCACTGTTCCTTTTTTATGTCGATAACCGCTCCTAATATATTTTAGTTTTGCTCTTGCTGCAGTTCCTATTGAGAGCAGCAGGACTCTGCCTTCTATTTCTGACCTCACAATGCATATGAAGAGGCCATCTGAGACAACTGTGAGAAACTTTCAACACTTATTTCCTTAGTTCATCCAGTACATCTGGCTTCTAAAGCAGTGATTTCAAAATCCAGGGAAATCCTACTGGAGAGAAAACCAATGTTCTTACTTTTCAAGGTAAGGCTCAGCATGCCAGAAGTTCAGCATGGGCTCCATACCTCATGCTTTCAGTCACAAAAAAAAAGCACAAAAGAAAAACCATTTAAAGGAAAGCACAAAGACTTAAGCGTGTACACAGACACACTGTAATCTTCACTTTGCTCCTGCTCAAGCATGGTCCTACATGCCAGTTTCTGGAAACTACATTCAATTTTCCTGCTACCTTACTTTTGGGCCAGAACCCGGAACAGATTTCAAGTAGTAGAACAGACTTAAATGCAGTGTACTAACTTTGCACAAGACACAGCATGTAATTCCTATATAAACAGCATCATGTTTTGATAATAGCCTTTTGCAGGATTCTTGGTTAAAACAAGCAGGGCAAAGACAAACAAAACAGCACAGGTACTTAAATTACTCCAAAGGCATACTGATGGTCAATATAATTAGTATTTTAAAAGCAACACAGACATCACAGAACTTTTAAAGCACTAAAAGCGTCTTCTGTTGATGAGAGTTGTGATTTCACGCGTTCTTGCTGGAATCTTTTAACTGCTCTTACAATATATCCTGCAGTCTGAATGAACAAGCAAAAGGCTTTTTTTGTCTGTGCACTCTGTGCCCTCCATCTTGGCCATGTACACAGAACTTAATAGTCATCTGTAATATCACCTGCAAGTCTGTTTAGTATCCAGAAGTTACTCATACAATATTCAGTATTATCCATAACAACACTTACTGTTGTCTGTTCTGCATTTACTGTTTATATAAGAACTAGCACATCTGAATACAGGTCAGAAATCTTGGCTCTTCATCACTAGAAACCAACAGATGCATAATGCCATCTTGTGATAGTATTGCAATAGTACACCAGACTCCAACACAGCTTCCACACAGTGGTCATCAGTTGTTCACAGGCCCTAAGGAGTATACAATTACTTCCAAAATATATGATGAAGACCTAAGGAAAGCACGTAAACATTATACAGCAGTCTCTGTATCTGAAAATAGTGAAATGCCCGTTTGTATTTTCACCAAGAAATATCTGGTTTTCAGTGAAGAAGGTATGAGAAGCACATAAGTGCTTTTGTTTTCTAGAACGTGCTAACATGTTATTTAAAGTGACATCAGTTCTTCAGAACCATTACTGCTTTAATAAGCAATTAAAATGAAGTGGAAGATTTTTCATAGAAAATATTAACACAGATCTGTAGTAGCAGCAGTTTTTAATTTACCAAAAACTGGCATCTATTAGCAATAGGACATACATAAAAATGTTTGTTTATACAAATAAAATTAGGTTCTGAATATTCACAAAGTAACATGACAGAGCAACATTCTTACTCATACTGACATTTAGTCTGATCAGTTGTGATAGAAAAACCCTGTGTAATCTTCAGTCAAGCACCATGGCAGATAGTGCATTAAGATCTCTCATGAATGGATGATCAGCTAATATTTTATCAATCTTCTGTCTTTGCTCATAATCAGGAAATATTTTTATCAAGGCTTCTCTTAATCGTACTGTTTCTGAGGCAGATCTTTGTGGTGGAATTGACAGACAAGCCTTCATATTTGTATCCAATGGAAGCCACGCTGCTGAACGATCACCTTGTGCTCGATTTTTAGGCTGTTGACTGCTGCTGGTTGGATTGGGAAGGTGCACAAAGAAAGGTGTCTCAGAAGAATATTGCTCTCTGCTCTGTAAAGCTTTTTGTGCTGACAGAAAAGTTCTATGGAATAAAATGAAAATGGATTAAAGTGAGATAGAGCGAACACTGCCTCTGTACAGTCACAGACAAGAAAAAAGCCTGAAACTCCTGTACTTCACTGATTGCTCAGTTACTGACTGAAAAAATATGAATCACCTGATGCCAAACTGAAACGAAACTGTCGGTATAACATTTTTTAGCTTGAATCTGGCATGACTAACAGTATTAAACAACATTACCTAGGACTTGTTCCAATACACCGTGAGCACTATGACACCTACCTGGCAGAGTATAGCAACAGCCAAAGCTCATTTACTGACACACAAATGTCACTGATCTAAGTGGATTAAAAAGATGTGTTGAACACATACTGATTCAAAATGAAAAAAACTGTAAAATGAAAAAACCATCGCCTTCTATCTTTAATAGGGCAATTAAGTTTTTCAGCAATTTTAGGATCTGAGTATTCTATCTTAATTATTGATATTTCATTTCAGACTATTTAAGAAGTCGATGCTACTCAAAATTGCTATCAATTCAGAGCCAATTTCACTTCACATGACAGCACATAACACAAATATGAACTAGAACTCACATTACAGTTTGTTCTCCTGCTACCAAGGGAAACTGTATTAAAATTACAGAGCTCTATTTTAAGTTACACATTAATCCATTTATAATTGTTAGGCTGGTGAAAAAAGGGAAAAGGAAGCCTAATTCTTGTTTAAAAGAACAAATCCATTTTCAAATATTGGCACATAATGCAGAGCAAATTCATCCTTCTGAAATACACACATATTTAAAGAGTACAATCATAACAACATAAGCTTATTAATATTTAACATTGTAAGTCAAGTACAAATGCCTTTAAATAGCAACACCCCTCCAAAATGGTTTTATTAACAGTACCATAACCACGTGTGAAATGAAATGCCTCCCCCATGACAAAAGATACAAATTCAGTGTTTCTTTTGTGGTAACCATTGCTCAAGTGTTAATAACGAGCAAGTGTATTTTAGATACCACCACTGTAATTGGAAGGACACCAGACTACCATATATCTCAACTACCAGTAGGTTTGTGCAATAATGACATACAGTTTGCACCACCTTTGTATGAAAACCACCACAGTGAAACCCCAAAGGAAGTTATTTGAAGCATTTATCTTATTTCAGTTGTGAGAGATGTTGATGCAAATGTCACCAGCACTTTCTGAACAGTCTGCAGTAACAGGAAGAAAATACCCATGTTTTTAAGCTACTACGTGCTAGCATTCTTGTCTGATTTTACTGTACCCTTACTATATTGCTCTACAGAAGTATTCAAGTGAGCCACAAACAGTTCATTTCCCATCTGAAATCATAACTGTCTCAAAGAGAAGCGAAAACAGAAATTATACCTAGAACAGCTTTCACTTTGAAGAAAGTCATCTAATCTAGGTCCATTTCTTCCCAAGGGATCATCGGGAACCATAAAAATGTCCCCAGCAAAAGTGTACTGGAGCAACCTGCAAGAGAGTTCTTCCATTATTCTTTACTAGCAATGTATTCTCCCCTTCCCACCCTTTATCTCCATAAAAAAAAAAAAAAAGTGTATATGCCTGGAACAAACACTCCATACAACATCAGGAGTTACTAGAGCTCAGCTAGTGAATACCCATTTTAATTGCAGCCAGCAATCACTGTCAAAGTAACTTTAAGGGAGCATATGTACATTGTTCTTATTTGCACTGCAAACCACTGAGGTGGATGATTTTTTTCTTTCCTTTTACAATCAGCATGTCAGGTGACTGCATTTTTTATTTTTTTTTTTATAACAGAGACCAGTGTGGAATTTTCCAGATGATTACAGAAGATTTTCTGGTTGTTCAAACTCCCCTACTTTGTAAGGATCTTGAAACAAAAAGGGATTAGTGCTTATGTTATCAGAAAGCCACACAACTAGCAAATATTTTTAGGTGCTTATGGTTGAAACACAAATGCTTTTATTTTTCTGGAATTATTTTGGGCTGGTGGAAAATCTGCATTCAAGGAAACTCAATCAACAAAAATTTGTCTGTGAAGAGATTTGGTATAGTGGAATTTCCCCAGAAGTAAAACTAACAGCAGATGTTAACACATGATCTTAAAAGAAAAAAAGAAAAAACAAAAACAGACTAAGAATGACATTTATTATTCTTACTGAAGTACTGTATGAGAACAGAACCTGATTTTCGTAACTCACTTAAAGAGTGAAAATATCCATGTGACTAGACAAGAACCCAAGTCAGTTTTCAGTTATTTCAGTGTATGTATACAGAACCCAATCACTGCAGCAAGTGTTTGCTCAGAGGATGTCGCAAAGACTGAGGGATTAATAGGAACTTCAGTCAAAACTGAAGAATGTACTTTCCTATTAAGATGACCTGATTTAACTGGAAGAAAAAAAAAAGTGAGGGGGGGTCAGAAAAAGAAACTGATTGCTCAAGAGAAACTATGACCCATAGAGAATCCACAAATTCAAACACGGATACCTGACAGCTAAGTGAACTCATCTAACTCCACAGGATGCTCAACAGTCGTAGGGAAACAGCTGCAGGGATAACATTCATTATTTTGCTTAGCTATGTCTATTTTTTGTTGTACTGCAGTGCAGAGTGAGTGATTCTGAAACATTAACAGTGACACTGTGTCTGCATCAGCCACTGTATTTCCTTCAAGAAATGAACTGACAAAAAAGACTGTGAGAACAGCTTGCTAAGTGTGTACTCTTAACAGAACGTAACACTGAAACTTCAGAAGCAAGCAGCTTGGCTGCCATAGAGGGCTTCTGCTTAGAGCAATTAACAGACAGCATTAGAAGATCCGTGAATAACAGGGATATTAGGGTACTCAACACACAATTAGAAGGTCACAAATCAAAGGGGTGGAACTAACAGTAACTTGTGCTCCAAGAGAATTGCATCATAAGTTACCTTCACATGGAATTATAATTTAAAACTTTTTTTTTTTAAATCAGAGTGCCTGCAACTTTAAGTATAGACATCCTACACAGTTTTACAGAAATCTAAGTAATTACCTTTTCTGAATAATTTCTCTCCAGGCAAATGATTCTGTCACAAATTCTCTGAAGTTATCGTTAGTCACAATAACACCTCCAGTTTTATCAGCAAGATGTAATAAAAATCTGTAACATTCATTTCAAAGACAGTTATAGTAGTCTTCTTTGCTGAAAATTGTTCAAAGACCTAGAAAACTAAATATTCTTACCATCAAAAAATAATTTACTTACAGGAAGAAATTTAAACACTGGAAAATTCCTTGATTTTTGACCCATTATTAACTTAAAAAAATATATAGTTTCAGGCAGCATTCACTTATTTACTGCACATAATTTTTATGGGACTTTTTTTTCCCCACTGGAAGACAAAAATACCAACATGAAAGTGTAAAAACCTCCAAACACAGAATTAATAGATTCCAAAATATTTGTAGAGGTAAGTGGCTTGTTTTTTAAGAAGTACAGTATTTATTATAGATTCAAACCAACTTATTCAGATATACCTTTCTGCTTAATATTAATGTCTGTGTTCAGTACAGTATTATGCACATCACCTAGTTGTTTGCTTTCTCAATACCTGCTAACAAAAACTGTGGCTACCATTTCATTGTTAAATAAGGTATGACACTAATTTAGAAAATTCCATGATATTTACCTATTTGGAAATAAGCTTTTTGCTAGCTGAAATACTGCACAGATATGACTTCAATGACACAATGGTTGGTACTTTTTTTTTTAAAGATAGAAAATGACACATTTCAAAGAAAGTGCAAATATGTTAATGCAACACTTCCACAGTAATCTTAAAATTACTGCACCTACATAACTGCCTGTATGTAAAATATCAGTGTGTAAACTACTCCAACTTGACTTCTCCTACATAATACAAAGTGATATTACACATTTTTTCTACATTATTACTAAAGAGACTGGAGTTGTGACATTTTAACAAGGATATGAAACTACAGAGCACTTCATTTTTATTCTGCATATCAAATTTTGCAGCCAGGTACACGACTGTATGATGCAACAAAACAGACATGCCCATGATGCAAAGAACTTAACAATTCCACAGTCAGAAAAAGTACAAATTATTATTAGAACTAAACTGCACTAGCTGACAGCTAGAAATGGCTCATCCAAGCATAATTCAGTAAGCAGGATATAAAAAAAAAACCTTTACTACCATGTTTTTCTGACTGTGTACCAAGACTAGGAAGATTTGGTAGAACCAACAAAAGCACTAGCACACTCCACCCACCAAAAGCTTAGTACTGTGTTGTCCATTGCAAAGTGATCCCCCTATTCTGAAGCATAATTTTGGTTCTCAAATTAACTTATAAATTTAGCAGCCCAAGCAGTGTTACAAATATACCAGCACAAGTACACAACTGTGTCTATATGCCACAGTGACATTAAGAGGAAAAAAATAAAAGGAACAAAATGGATAAGTAGCTAGTTCACGCTAGTGCTCCTCAGACTTAAAAGATCATTTAGGGATAAATTAACAATCAGTAAAGCATAAAAAAACCTTAGTAAAACATTGAGAGTTTTCCCCCTCAACGCAAGTAATGACATTTGAAACAGATTCACTTCTTAAATTTTGGTTAAAGTTGCCAAGAAAATTATCCAAAATTAATTCAACACAGCAAGCAGTATGTACAAGAACAGAGATTTCATGTTAATGTTACAATATGTGAGTCAGTCTAAAGCTGAACACATCGCACCCTGTCAAGACACACTGAACAACTAGATAATAGTACTGATAGTGAAGGACTAAGGACAACCAGGTGTAAAATGTTTTTAACAACTATGCATATTCCATACCTGTCATCATGAGAAGCAATCCTTGCTCCCAATACCATCCTTGAAGGGGTTAAAGACAATATTCCAACATCTTCCAGCTGTGTTAAAAAATCCTGCTCTGTTAAAAGATGAAACGATTCAGTAAAAACAAAAGCTTTCCTCCAAGCTACGTATGGATTTGACAATTAAAATATATATAAACACACAGAGATATATAAATAGCAGAGAAGGTGGGTTATTTTTGTACCTATTAATTTATAGAAGTAGCATACTGATAGCTGAAGAGTTATTAACATATAAGCAGAGGGGGAAAAGGCTGAAACCAGAAATTAAAGAGCGAAGAAACAAAAATGCAAAGAAAAGAAAAGGTCTCCATCTACAGCTTATAGGCAAGTCTATACAGAATATTGGAGTATCTCACAATGTATGCTGAAAACAAATTATCTGTGCTTAGCACAAGTGTTCCTTCCTTTGTGTTATGAAATATTTGTTCTCCATTTTCATAGGAGTACCCAAATAATTATTTACAATTTAAATTAAGAAAGCATTAGGAAACTATTTGCCACACCTGTAATGGAAGGATCACGTCTTGTTCTCCACTGTGGAACAAACACAGTAATATTTCTGTGGCCACGTTTCCAAAAGTAGTCAACAGCTATTGCAATTCCTCGACAGGAGAAGAACTTCCTTAAACCATGACTTGGGGGGAGGAGGAATGGGAAGAAAAAGATAAGATTAAATTCAATAGAGCTTTACTACTATTAATGCAAACAAAACAGAAGTAGGAAAATATACCTGCAGCCTCAGCAAAATAAAAGCTAGATGGATATCACAGGTGAAAAATATTATGAATGAAAAAAAAATGTCTTCAGCACAGGAAAAGAACAGAATTACCGCCTGCAATTTAATGTAGCTCAGTCTTCTTTATCTTTCATTAGTACAATACCTGGGTAATTAGAAGTACATTTACCTTTAAAAGGAGGCTAACAAAAATTGTTTCAGAAAACTATTGATCATACATAAAACAATCAGCATGCTATGTATCCAAATACAATCCCAGTATAAAACAGTTTAACTAGTTGCCCAAGATTAACTGATAAATACAATGATAACACGAGATGTTAGGGCCTCCTTTTCCTTTTCAACAACCTGAGTTACCATATTCAAACAAAATAATGAAATGTCTTCAAAAACATGCCTTCAAAACACTGTAGTCTAGTGGCAATCCTTTAGAAATTAAGATGCTCATTACTTGTTTTTTTTACAGCTCAGTTAAGTGACTCTCCTTAAAATCAACAATTGCCTACTATGAACGATGCAGAGTTTGACCACCAGAAGTTCTCCTGGATGAACTATGTTCCTAGAGACCTTTCTCTTAGTTGCCTGCAAAAGCAAGTCAACTTCTGTTAACTTTGCAACAGAGCTCTCACTGAAATTACCTCTGACTGTGAGGCTTTAAATATTGAGACGGAACAATGATAACTCCCTGCTTTAAAATGGCACACATCAGTCATCAAAGCTTGACAGCTGCCGAGTAAGAAATACTGCAGAATCAATTCAATTTTCATTCTGTAAAGTCTTGTTATCGAGAAGGATCTCATCTACCAACTAAGATATACTTGGTTTTAGATTCCATCAACTATCCTGTTAATTTTTTTTTCCTGATACTAATATTTGGACTTCATAAATCTGAGCTGTTTTAAAAATTACTGAAAGTTCTACCAAAGCAAGAAAGTTTAATCTTAAAGGGCTTTAGAGCAAATATTTCCAAGAATAACACAATCACCTAGCAATTAAAATCAAAGACCTTCCTTATTCTACACATAGTCAACTTTAAACCATTTACTCATTTTTTTCTTTAAAAATAAATTCTACATTAATTGTTTTTATGATACAGTAAGTCTTAACTGCATTATTATAGTTAGAGTTGTAAACTGGTATAAACGTCATACATAGAATCAGCTACAATCTTATGAATAGTAACTTAAGGCTGTCATAAATATGAATGCTGTTATGAAATTGAGAATGAAAACTATCAAAACTGCTATGTATTTGAAATTAAACTGGCTGTCAATTGCACATAATCTTTCATTATTAAACCTTACCCTACCTTATCAGTGTAGCCACTATTAGCATCTGAAAAGCACAGCTCAATACATACTGATCACCAGAAAGCTAGCTACCAAAAATTTTGTACATACTGCAGCAACCTCATCATCCTGACTTCACTTGGAAGTTTATTGAACGTTTAACAAGGAGATACTTAGTAAGAACAATACTTACGAAATTGCAACGTTGCTTCCATCAATAATGATATGTTTTAAATATGGTTTCCCAGGTTCATTTTTCAACTCCAGTCTGTATGGCTTTTTGAGAGATTCCAGAAATCTTTGGACGCCAGTAATTGAAGGATCAATATGACGTCTGTATGCTCTGTCCATCTCTCTGTCAGGATTTGTAGAATTTATCTCTGAAGACAATGTATGGGCTTGGGTAGGATTTTCAAAATTTGACTTTTGAGAAGTGTGTTGGTTGGGAGATCTCACTTGATAAGAGCTGCAGTGTCCTAACTGGTCCTCTACAACAGGATGACTATTCTGCACAGGTGAGGACCCTGCAGATTTTTGCTGAACTGCATTTTTACTCTTAGCTGAGGTACGCCACACATCTGAGCTCCCTCTGGCTACAAAATCAACATCTTTGGGAGCTCCAGCCTGTGTAGGACTGAGAGGTACAGAACCATCAGTTTCTGTATCACTTGATGTTGAGTTATGATTCTTAGCAGGACAATAGCTATCTCTTTGTTTATAGCATATAGCTGAACTTTTACCAGGAGAGACAGGTTTGCATACAGATACATGCATTTTATCTTCCGCATCAATTTGAGTACTTGAGATATCTCTGATTTTGTGACGTTCTGTTCTCGTCTCATTGGAAGTATGACTGGTTTTAAGGGGATTTTTCTTGCAAGAAATGTCCTCATCTTCTAGGATATGTGAACTATTTGCATTACTTCCTGAACAAAGATTTGTAGTTCTAGGCGTTTTAGATGACCATTCTTTTTCTTTCTGAAGTTTCAAGTTTTCTTTTTCAATTTCTTCTAGCAATGTTAAGGGTTCCACAGATTGTCCTAGAACACCAATAACTTTTTCCACAATACTTTGTGAATATCCCATTGTTCTAAAAAAGTTTACAAGAATCTTATATTCTATTTCCTCACTGATATCATCACCTTCTTTTATACAGTAACTGGGATCATCTAATTCACCACAGCTACCTGAAATCAGATCGATAACATCATCCCTCTTGGAAGGATCACTGTGTAAGACAGAATTCACTTCCTGGTCATTTTCCAAAGAGAACTGCTTTTTAGGGAGACTTTCCTCAGCATCAGAAAATCTTCTTTTACAAGACTGCCTTTCTTTAGATGCCATTGCCTCTAATGGAGGCACAACATTTATGGGAACAAAACTTGTTTCGGGAGCATCAGAAAACACATTGTCCATTTGCTTTGTAAGCTCAGTTACAGGAGTCCCAGCATTGTTTCTCTCTTCCTCATCTCCTGTTTTTCCATCTCTGCTTGTAACAATTACTTCAGAGGTTTTGTCCTGTAAGAGCTCTGCTGGGCTTCCAGACCGCGTAAGATCTATAATAGCACCCCCTGACTCACAACATTCAGTTTGCGTAAGAGTTAGGAGTTCTCTTTTTAGTGAGCTAGGCAAAATCAGTAAATCCATTGTATATTTATCTGCATGTGCCTCCACAAATTGCCTAAATTGCTTTTTAATATCTGATTCATATTCGCTTGACAAGCTTTCATTATTCTCAAAAAGCTTCACAAACTGCTGAACTTGACTTTGAGCCATAACAACTGCTTCTGCACCCCCTTTAATACTAAGCAATCCTATTTCCAGCACGGTTATGTCAGCACAGGTATCCTGAATAAGACTGTTGAGAAACATGTTCTGTGCACCAACAAAAATACAGTGCATGTCCTTTGGGTAGTATTCTTTTTCTTCTAGTTCAGGTTCACAGAGACCCTTAATATACTCCTAGAAGGAGAAAAAGACAGAGGAGTGAATCTTGTGAAAAGCTGACATTTAAAATTAGTCAGTAATGGACCAATACATTAGAGTTACAGAACTGCAGGGGCTGGAAGGTACCTCTAGAGATCATCTAGTCCAACCCCCTGCCAAAGCAGGCTCCCTACAGTAGGTTGCACAGGTAGGCATGCAGGCAGGTCTTGGACATCTCATGTGTAAACTCTACAAGCTCTCTGTGCAGCCTGTTCCAGTGCTCCATCACCCTTACCATGAAGTTCTTACACACATTTGTATGGAACTTCCTATGCTTCAGTTTGTGTCCGTTTCCCTTTGTCTTATTGTCACACACTACTGAAAATGGTCTGGCCTCAGCCCTTTGCCTCCCACACCTTGATATTTAGACACTGACCTCAGTCTTCTTTTCTCAAGGCAGAACAGACCCAAGTTGCTCACCCTTGCCTCATTAGAGGTGGTCCAGGCCCTTTATCATCTCTGTTGTCCTCTGCTGGGCTCCTTCCAGGAGACCTGTCTTTTTTGTACCTGGCAGCCCAGAACTGGAGGACACAGTACTCCAGGTGAGGCTTCACCAAGGCAGAACAAAGGGGAGGATGATCACCTCCCTTTTAATGCTCCCCAGAACACCATTGGCCTTCTTGGCCACTAGGGCACACTGCTGGCTCATGGCCAATCTGTTGTCCATCAGGACCCCCACATCCTTCACTGCAGAGCTCCTCTCCAGTGGGTCATCCCCCAGTCTGTACTGGTGGTTAACAGGTGGCTATTCTCCCCTAGGCGCAAGTTTCTACACTTGCTCTTCTTAAACCTCACCTGGTTCCCTCTCTGCCCAACTCTCCAGCCTGTCCAAGCAAAATAAAAATAAAGCCAGGTTTGCACAATAAGTTTGAGAAAGTAAACTATGTAACAAATGCAAAACACATATCTGAAGTGATTTTTAAATAGATTTCATAGAAAGCTAACCTTTTAATGATATCCTATTCTTTATAACTAAATTCACTTGAAACTGATAGTAACTGAGTATTTGGAACCACAGCTTAAATACATCATATATTTACTTACCACAGAAAAAAAAATTAACGTTCTTGATTCTCAGAACTCTTAATATCTGGAAGCACTCAGCCTCAAACAAGTAAAGGCATTGCCATTATTATCTTTAATTTAAGAAAGGCTGAGTAGTTAAAACCATGATATTTGGACCAAACTCAACCTTTACTTTCAGTATTTATAGAGTAACTCATTCCTTTGGGTATCAGAATGGTATCTAGCTACTCAATTAAAAATACTGCTAAAATTAAAAGAGTTTTCAATTATTGCTTCTTTATTTTACTAGGCTTGATCTTCTCCACACAGTCTTTAGTTTTAGCATTCACTTTTAACGAGACAAGACAAAGATTTATCTTGTTACACGCATTCTTTGGTCAGAGAACACACACTTCATCAGAAGCACCTTGCACTAGAGTAAATTCATAACAGAGGACTTGCAAAGACCATTTCTGAAGAACTCCCAAAGAGTAACAGCAGAAGTGTTTATACTTGTATCTACTGTATGTTCTTTGTCCTATATTTATTACTGAGGCAACATAACTAGTAACATCCATTAATAGCTAACCTAAGAAAAATCAGGAAAAAACAAGACAAAAGCAAAAACAATGCCTGGACTGCAACAGATTTCATTAATCTAAAACAACATTCACATTTTTCAGCTAGAAATGAAAAAACGCATCTACTACCAAAAAGAAAAATCACATCCAAATTCTTAACAGCAAGGCAGCTTTTGACGAGGGTTCCATATTTTGATGAGAGCTCAATACAAGGCTTTCTGAAAAAGTAGATAATATTGACAAAATACTGAGAAAATTCCTCAAATCTCCAGTTCTGGGTTAAACATGGACAGAATTGCTAGAAATTCAGGATTTATTGTTTTTGTCGGTTTTTTTTAATATAGATTAAAAAAGGATTGCGATTTTCACCATCCAGAAGTTATGTAAATAAATTCTCCGTAATACTGTGTTCTAAACATGCCAGAGTTCAGAAGCTGCCAAAGCACAACCTGTTTTTCTGTCAGTCAGCATTATTTTTCTTAAGTCTACTGTACTTCAAACTCTACAATGTAGCAAAACCACTTTCTAAACTGCAGTCATGATACTTCCAGATTCTGGAGTACATCAAATTTTAATGTCTTCCCTTAGTCTTAGAAATTGAAATTCTCTTTTAAATGAAACTGAAAGCCATTACAATGCAATGAAGAATGCAAGGACACTTTTTATCATCTCTGACTCATACTGGTGTAAGCATCAAGGCAGGGTGCTTCAAGAGCTTCCAGTACAAATTGCTTCTGCAGCAAAGTCAACAGAAAAATGTTTGTGCCTTAGTCATCACATGACTGCTGTTGCTAAAAACAATAGGGTTAAAAAACTTACATCAAGATCTGAGAATGAAACAGCACTGAAGAATGAATATTGCAAACACTGATGCATTAAAACACAAATTGCTGTAAAAGAATATTTTAAAAGGACAGAAAGGTGTGTGATAATGAATACTTTCTAGTCAACAAGCCATCCAGATAAGGTCTAAAGAAGGCTTTAAATGTAGAGGAAGAATCTCCTACACCCTTTCAAGTATGTGCAGTAAGAAGCAATTTGCATGCTGTAAGGAAAAAAAGCAATCACAAAATTGAAAATTGTTTTCCAGCCTTTTTTCTGGAAGAAAAAAACAAAAAGGAAGTTATACTGCAGCTGCCCAGAGAGGAGAAATATCCTTTATGTCACCTGTAACAGCTTCTAGAATCTCTGAGCCCAACAGTAGAATCAAACTGATTGAGATCCAGAGTCAATTCAGCAACCTTAACTTTCACAATGTTTTCCCTAGAACTAATGCATAACACAGGGAAAGGAATCAAGACCTTCAAAGCAGAATGTTTAGACGCTGAATTAAGTCATAAAATCTACTGTGCACATGTGTGTTAAAGACACAAAAAGCCCAGATATCCGGACTTCGGGCTTTAGAGCTTCCCGCAGCCTACTGGCGCTCACACTGCTGCACTCAGCACACAAAACGAGCACCAGCAGCACATAGCTCCTGCTGACATCCCGTGTGCCAGATGAACAAGGGTTGTAACCGATTCTACACAAGCACCTCACAGCAGCCAGCGCCATCACCAATAGCACAAGCAGCACTGAGAACTTTCTTCTTGTTGAAAGAAAAAAAGAAAGCTCCAGCAAACCAACAGGTGAAGAAGCTCGGAGCTGCCAACTTTCTTCCTGCAGGAAGTGAAGAGCTCGGCCGAGCCGTCACTCAGAGCCCTGCCAACAAGCCACGAAATCAGCGAAGTGCGTAAACCAACCGCAAAACCTGGCAACACCCAACCAAACCCTGCGGCTTCTGGAACCGAAGAAGAAAAAGAAATTAGAGAGAGCCGCGTTCTAATCGCTCTGCGCACCGTCAGGTGCCGGAGGTCGCACTCGAGGACTTTGCGCCGCGTCGCCGGCAGCGCTGCCCTTCGCTCTCGCAGCCCAGTCACTTCCGACACGGATACTGGGAGGTCCCGGCATGTTCTCACCCCCACCCGCAGCTTCCTGAGTCACCCCCGCCCGGCCGGGCGGAGGGGCTTCAGTCGCGCTCTCCTCCCCCCGCCCCGTACCTTGGCGCTCCGCACGGCCTTCCCGCCGCCCGCCAGCTGCACCCAGATCCTAGCGGCGGGTGGCGGCTGTCCCGGCGGCGGGAGGGCGGGCCGCCAGTCCCCCTGCGCCTCCAGGACGGCCAGCTGCACCTCGAACAGGCCCTGGATGCGGCCCCGGCTGCCCTCCAGGAAGCGGCGTTTCTCAGCCGGGACGGTAAATTCGTCCAGGCCCGGCCCGGAGCCGCGGGCCGCCCAGGGAGCCGCCATCAGCGCCAGCCGCGCCGGGCCGCGCTCCAGCCTCCCATCCCGCCGGGCCGCAGGACAACAACACGGGGAATCCCCGGTCTCCCTTCGCTCCCTACGTGCGTCATCAGCCGGCGACGGCGGCGCCACCGCCTCTCCAGGAAGTGGGCGGCACCCCCTGCACGCCCGGGCGCCATCTTTGCTGAAGGCAGGGGCGGCGGCTCTTCTCGTTTTATCAGGCATCGCTCCGCCTTTACCACGTGGTGGGCGGTTTGTTGCAGAACTCGGAGCCCAGCCGGAGTATAGCGAGGCAGTTTTTTTTTTTTTTTTTTTTTTAATACACCGTTCAGCTCCCGCTATGGACGGGATGGTGCTGCCGTGTGCTGCAAGGAGGCTCCTTAGTGCCGCGCGCCGCCACCACAGAGCCGGCAGCATGGAGCGGGTGGCGTCCGCCACGGGCGGCCCCGAGGGAGGGCGCGGGAGGGGCTCCCTGAAGCGAGGGAATTTCGTTCCTCTGTGCGCTTCTGCAGCCTGGAAGCTTTGCGTGAGCCCTCCTTAGTGGTTTCAGCAGTGTTCCGGTGTCACGTGGTGGATTTCGTTCAAAAAAAAAAAAAAAAAAAACAACCGAAAAACAAAAAACCAACCATTAAAAACAGAAGTAAGTTCTATCCCTTGCGGTCGTGAAGGGAGAAATGTCCCACCAGTTAGAGTAGCTCTGAGGCTCTACCAGGTTCTTGAATAGCTGCAATTGTCAGTACGAAGCAACTGCTGTACAGAAGAGTAAATATTTTGAGTCTTCCTCATTTCCTAACCTGAACACAACTGACACCCTCCAAGTTCTCACTACTTGATCCCCCCTGGATTACATCCATCTCTCTGGTGTTGCTGTGGTGTTGGTTTTTCAAAGCTGTTCATTAAACGCATCCTCCAGAGGGAGGATTAATATCTTCTGCATCTAAATGTCCCTATTTTGTGCCGTTAATAGACAACGTTACAGTGGGAGAGTGTAAATACAGGGTATCATTTTGATAAAGATGCTTGTTTATCTATTTAGAAACTTCTTAACTATATGACAGACTGCAATCAGCTGCATCTGAAGGTCACACCAAATACGCACAGCTGTAAACTTTTTGTTCTCTGAGTTTACAGCTTTATATCTTTGAGTGCAATGTAATTGTTGCTGTGGTTAAACAGGGTGACTTACACCTCTGCACACAGCATTTACACACACACACACCTATGCTCTGAGCAGGATATGGTTCTAATGTTCGATGTTGTATTTAAGAAAAGTGATCGATTTTCCCAAAGATATTCTTTGTTTTTCTAAAAATAATCCCCTTATTTGTAGTTTAAACTTATTTGCTTTCCCATCAGTTATATTATGCTCTAACAGGCACACCGGGTTGCTGGACAATTTCTGGAGGTGGTTGGTGCCATCGGCTGTTATAAAGTGGTCACTGCAGTCATTGCTGCATTATAGTCTCTGTTAGCTATAAATGCAATTGTAAACAAGAAAATTTACAGTTTATAAACAAGAAAAAACATGAAAATGAAATGATAAGCAACTTTAAGGTACAAAATATAATTAAAAAGCTGAAATAAGATGCTTTTGTTTCTTTCACATGTGTCAAAACTACTTTTTTGAAATGCCCCAGAATAGCTGAAAATGTACCGGTTTCTAAATACAGTGGATAATGCTTGGTGCTCTTTATATAGATGGCATATTTTGCTACATATATGTTGTAAAATTTGCTCTTACTGCAGAATTTATTGTAATCTGTATAATTCTCTATAATCTGTATTCAGTGGTAATTTTTAGCATTACAGTGGTATGAAAGGTCTCTCAGAGAGGTCATTGCAAGTGAGTAAGGTTCCGTAAGACTGTGCTCCAACGTGCTAAGTTTATGCAGAATGTGATATTTTAACATTCAAGATAAACTAAAACCATTTGTAAGGGGTAAAGATCAGTGCTGTAGAAAAGGTTTACTTATGTTTACAAGCATGATTCAGTTGTTAAAACTAGTTGGAACTGCCTCCATGCTTTGTTGTGAATGAGGACTAGAAAAATATTTAGATTATTTGTTTCCAATTTGAAACTGCAGACCTACCGTAATGCTGCCCATTCTTTGGAAAAGTTGCAAGCCTCTTGTTCCAGGTGTATATTCAGGTGTGTTAAAACCAGATTTTGGCTAGGCTGAGCACACCAGAAATTCTCTTACATTTTATAACAGATTGATAAAGAGGACTTGTCAAGGTTGAAAGACTATGGGCTGTTGTTCACAGTAGAATATCCAGAGTGATAGGTCCTGTTTAGTTGCTGGGGTTTCCTGATGCTTTGGTCACATCTTGTAACCTTACTTTAGGGTAGTGCTTGACTGGTAACAGTTGAGGGAATTGTTCACTGAATGCCTGCGCTTGTATTTTCCTTTGTAACACCAGTGGGATATTATACAAATTGTCCTGACTGTAAGTAAGCTAATTGTTGCCAAGTTTTTCATTAATTGTATTAACATTAGAGAAATACTCTAAATATGTTTTAAAGTACATTGAGCAACATCTTGCTTTTCAGGAAATATTCTGCAATTAAAAAGTGGTTGCGTAAATGATTTTGTGAAGCTGGGCCTTCCTGAAATGTTTGGGCGTGAGTGCTGTACTTGAAATAGAGCTGTGCTATTTCAGGCAGCAGAAACTGAATCTTAAAATACTTTCAGATCCATGAGTTATGCAGTCAATGATGGTACACTCCACAGATTCTGCTGTGATCTTTGCCACTAATATTATGGCCTTTGCTGGTATTATTCTCATGCATGAGTTTTAATATATGGCAATTACTTGTAGGCTGGAGTCCTAAAGTGCTGGGATGTATAAGACATCCTGCTTTAATTTGAATAGCAGAAATTTGTAATCATAATGTAAATACTGCAGTAGCAAATTTTTTTAAAATGCAGCGTCTCAATTCTATGTATCTCAACCAAGGTCTCATTAGGAGATTTTGCTATATGCTTTAATTAATGGGTATTATTTTTTGTTTCTTCTTCTTCTAGATTAAATTTCTAGACCTTATTGCTATCTCTGATTAAGTAGCAGAAAACCTGTGTGATTGCTGGACAGCTGTGATTCAGAAAGCTTCCTTTTTGTAGTGCTGACTGCAGCGTAGAGTTCTTAATGAACCCATTGATCAAAGCTTTTGTTTTATTTCTTTGGTTTCCAGAGGAAAACTGTTTGAGAATAACCCAAGGTATAGATTTCGCAACTGTCAGTTTCTATTTCTGATTTTGTACCTGCCCCTTAATTTTAAATTAATTACATTTCTTTGTTCCAAACTCTTTTTAAAATTATAAACATTTGAATCTTTCAGAAAGGAAGAAAAAGAAAAGTATTGCAATTACACATGCATTGATTGCTGAATGTTGGTAATAATTCTCTTCTTGTGCAATGGAGTTTGCATTTGCTTTTTGAAGCTTTTTGAGTGTGTTAGCTTGGGTTTCTTAATTAGTTGCGAAGAGCTGCAGGTGTATTGGCAAAGGCCATCATTTAGCCTGGGAAATGTTCCAGAAAACAATGTAGGTTTTTTTTGTTGTTGTTGTTGTTTGTTTTTTTTTTAATGTAAATATTTAGCTGTGTTATTATGACTTAATTTTAACATTCCACACTGTGTGTTTGCTGTATTGAAATATGATAGTTTCACTTAAATGGCTGACAAAACAAGCGATAATATAAGAGTATAATCTTTATTGCGAGAGGGTAGTGAGCACTATTGAATTACTTGTGGAAAGAACGAGGGGAATTTGAATGAGTATCACCATCACACAGCTGTCTGAGGAATCACAGCTCGGCTTCAGCTGATACGCTGCGAGTGCGCCTTGCTCAATTGCCACTCTGAGGTGAAAAATAGGTAACGAGCAAAGATTGTGCAGTGGCAAAAATGAAAGCATTAGTCTTGCTCTTTACAGCAATTTTCTTAGTTCATTAAAAGCTATACTTAGGATCCTGAGCATCACTATGGCTTTATTTTACTATTTACTTTTGCAGCCCAGGAGACTTTTTTCTTGGTTTTTACAAAATAAATAAATAAGTAAGTAAATAAAAGTTTCATTAGTGAACATCTTGCTCCTGGTGTAACTACAGAAATGTAAACCCTCTTTTAAGATAGGACCTTACAGGTGATTTCTGGGACGTTTACACTGGCATAAAAATAAGTGCTTGTCTGGCCATGGTATGCTATAACATTCCAGTGAATTAAGTTATTTCTCCTGGTCGGATACGTGCATGGGCACTGATTACTTCAGCAGTGTTTTCCAGAAACTGATCTTAATTTCTAATTTTATTTGAATGTAGAGACTGTAGTAGGGAATGGCGATATTTAGCTTAAATTTTCTTGTACAAAAACAAGATTTATTTTCTTC
The DNA here is from genome assembly GCF_019232065.1 of Centrocercus urophasianus. NCBI lineage: Eukaryota > Metazoa > Chordata > Aves > Galliformes > Phasianidae > Centrocercus > Centrocercus urophasianus. The sequence goes on along the minus strand of NW_024884755.1, from coordinate 4,986,855 downwards.
AGTTAAAGAAGAATATTTTTCCCCATAGAATCTACTGTGCTTTTTAAGCTTTAATGTATAGATAGATGGCAGGACCAGACTTTTTCTCTATATGACGACTTCTTGGATACAGATAAGATTTTGCTGATACATTTACATTGTAACTGACAATTGTCTTTTGAAAGATCCTTATGGAAACAATGCAGTCAAGAATCAGGTTTGCAGACTTTCTGTGGGAATACTGCCTAATGTAATTGTATGAATGTAAGTGGGATTAATCGCTAGCTGTTGTAAATTAGAATATTGTCGCGAATTTCAGTTAAATTTGACTGGTCGGACATGCTAAGCTTGCACGATAGTGGCGTAATTATCAAACTGACCTGTTGTTCCTTACATAAAAGCAGTGATGTATTTACATTTGCTTCCAGTGTGTTTTATTGTATGTCTCAGAGCAAAGATTGTTTAATTAAATATCAGTGAAAAGTGTTTTCTAGACACAGAAAAATTGGAAATTGCTTTAAGTCTCTAACGTTTAGAAAGCATACTTAGAGCAATGGGATGCCTCCTTCTATGTGCTTGCTTTCACAGTGATGGAAAATTAAAAAAACAAAAACAAAAACATGAAGGCATGATTCCATTTCAGCTTGTTCCACCAGAAGTTATAAAAGACAGCTCTAAGTTTTGTATTCTGATAAGAACTTCTGGATCAAAATCTAGGAGAAGGAACTTGGAGGTTACATTATATGACAGATGAAATTTTTGAAACTTTTGTCAATCACATTATGAACCTCTTCATACTGGTGTCCTGCCAGTCCCCTACCACCTCTATTATATCCTCAAACATACCCTTTTCATAAGTATAGGAGCACAAGAAGTCAGGACTATCTTTGATTGTATTTGAGCTGTATTTGAGTACTGTCAAATGCAATTTTGTCATGGAAATGAAACATAATTATTAGAATTCCCTGCCTGGTCAGTTTCTACTACTAACTAGTTTTAAACCACCTCCAATGACTTAGAACACTTTGTATTTATTTAAACCTATGCCTACTTCTGTGCCCAGTTAACCTGTAGCAATTTATATTAGATGAGGATTGGAAAGTGATTAATGCTTACTGATTTAGATGGTGTTTATTTTTCTACTTTTGAACTGTAGCCTTTTCACTCTGCAAGCCTTGTACATATATAGGTAATAGTGATTTTAAATTTTGTCTTAATTCTCAATTCTGAACAATGCTAAAGATCAGATTATTGAAGGCTATAATGTAGCTAATGTCTAATTTACAGGTAGAGAAGTTATGTCCAAATATCTGTAAGAGGTTGGGGATTACAGCAGTGTGATTTGGGAGTTAACTGTATTGACATAATTGGGTCTATTGTGGCTTACAAGCAGAATGCAAAAAAGTGAACTGTTAATAGTTCTTTAGTATTGGAACTCCTACCCTGAAAAGCATGTCGAACAGTAACCCTGTTGCTTTCCCTGCCCACCAAGAAGCTCATTACAATAGTTGCTGTGATACCAGAACCGTACAACTGAGTTGGGAATTGAACGGTGGTCTTCCACACCTCAAAGCTCTGTGTGATCTATGTTAGTTGTTAATTAATTGTGTCAATTTGCTAGATGACAGCAAAATCAATCCTATCAGCTTTACTATTTTAGAAACATCATTACTATTTAAAGTTATTTCTTGGAATTCGATGTATTCAGAATTACATCAAGAAAAATACAAGCACAAATAGTGAAAATCTTCATGGTTTCTTTACCCAAATGTGTAGTTTCAGAGAAACGTACGTTTTATATTCACTTTGTTTCCAAGTTTCCTCTACCACACAAAGCCCTTCATATATTTTAATTAAAAGTCAGAGAAGAAATAAATTGTCCTTGGCATATGTCATGCTAATAAGCACTGGTTAGTTTGAAAATACATGTTCACTGGTTTTACATGATAATTTCCCTTTGAACTAAAAGGCCCTGCTTATACAGAAACATTTTCTGGAAGCAGTAGGGGGCATCATTTCACTTTTGTAATTCTTCAGAGACATTATCCCAGTGCATAATGTGTGCAAACTGAATTTTCTATTTTGTTTATGGCATTAATCCTAGGGTTAAGGTTGGCCTGTGGTGAGCAATAATAAGTTTAGCCTTTGACTTCATACAGTAAGATGTAATTTATCATTTCTAGACTCTTTTGTAAATGCCATTACCCTCGCTTCTCTTTAAAATAGAGACAAGTAGTACTTGATTTCACTTAATATCAGTGATCTCTTGATGCAAAACCATAATTTATTTATTGTCTGAGCCCAGTTCTTATCCTGTGAATAGGTCTTTTAATCAGAACAATTTACTTGCTATTAAATTTGTTTTAGTCAATTTTTGTAACTTATAAAATGTTTGTCTTCACATATAATTCAAACAAGTAAAATAGAATGTCTCAATAGACCCAAACTGTAAGAAGTATGGAAACAGAGCAAGCAAGCAAAATGTTCACATCTATATTTCTATTTGTTGCGCTATTATGATCAGGAAGGCTTTTTAAAATTAAAGAGAAAGACTATTTAAGAATTAGCAGCAGGTGTGCAGACAGTTTTTTTGTGGCCATTATTGTTCACTTATCAGGTATGTGACTCTGTTAGTTATAAAAATTCCCCGTTTTTGTGTTAGTGAGTTTTCTTTTAAGTTTATTTTAAAGAACTGTTTTTTTAGTTTGCATTATATATTTATGTTATTTTGTTTTGTAACTGAGGAATAAATTTATAGTAGGTTCATTAGTTAGCATGATTTTCAAGGAAGAAAAAGTGTATACTTTTAAATTGCGTGCGTTGTGAGTGCATAATCTTTTTATATTGTAAGAAAGTGCTGATTCCTCCAAGATATTTGGACAGGGTGTAGAATGTCAAACATATGCTGATTTCTTGCAAGACATTTTGGTTTCAGGGAAGAATCCTTTAGGCAGACTCATTCAGGATTGTGCCCCTTAGTAGGACCAGAATTTTGAAACTTTCTTTCCATCATATCAGACCTGTTATGTTTTGATAATGAGGCCTGTCTTTATCATAGAAACCATCTCATTAAATCTTGCCATTATTTATGAAGTACAAATACGAGTTAAAAGGTAAAATAATTTGAATAAAAATCAAAGTTGTATGTACTCTTCTGGAAGAGTACTAATGCTTGGAAAGGCTCAAGATATATGTTTTTCAATCTTCATTTAATCTTCCAGGAGGGAAAAAATGAGCTGTAAGAACTCTAACCACTTTTAACCCATTCACATGAAAGCTAATATAGAAAATGGGTGCAGTTATGTAATTTGCATGGTAATACAACCCATGATCATTACATTTGGTCTTCAAGAACTACTTGATAGTAGTTTCAGTCTCATTTTAGAATAATGATTTAGCAGCTAAAGAGGCTGGCTATATCCATACTATATGCTGACATTTGAATCTTCACTAGCTCACTTAATAAAATTTATCTTTTGGCTAAACTTGCTCACAACAATGAAAAAATGATTAGTTGATTAGTGTAGTTGTATGTAAGAGATTTTTAGAGTATCTTGAATATATAGAACACATAGAATCCAACAGTACCAGTTGACTCTTATAGCATACAATAGAAAATGATGAATTGTTGGAGTAATAGATTCCTCAAAATTATGGAAGGATAACTGAAAATTTCCCTGAAGCTGGTTTTTCATAGATATTCTTTGTAACTTCCCTTAATTTTTAATTATTTTAGATAATGAAAATGTAACAGGAAGAGTTAAAGGTACCATCATTTATGGTCTCACACACTACAGCTATACTGAGTTAGATGTGCTTAAGTACGTGTTAAGGAGGAAGAAATTATTCTAGAGATACTGAAGGGAAAAAAAAGAAGGGATTTATTTTCTTGAAATGTCACACCCCCTGTTCAGAAAGATTAACTGCTTTTTGATAGGCTAGCCTGCTGCATTTGAGCACAGAAGAGCTGTGTGAAAAATGAAGGGTGTGCTGGTTTTTGGTGAACTAAGAAAATGTATTGTGCTAAACTATTATTCACAATGTAATATGTTATATGAAAATAAATATGTTTTTAATAGATACCAAATCCCAAGAAAGGCAATCTTTCTCATAGGGTTGGAGCACCAGGGTATGCTAACTTACACTGGAATAAAACAGGAATTCTTCAGCTAATGATAATGAAGTGTTACTTTGCATACTGATTGTTGGAATAGCTGTAAAAATTGCAATTTGGAAATGAATTTCTCCTGTATGCTAAGAATTTCTAGATAGATGCCAAACGTGTGCATTTGATTCATTAACATACAGTAAATAGATGATGTGTTTTTGTTCAGTAGCTATTTTCTCCACTATTATGGGTACCTGGTAGTGTTAGCAGAACTGTTGCATTTGGAAATACCGGAGTATTGGTGTAGTGGAAATGCTAAGTCGTGACCTGAAACAGTGATTGAGCACCTGGTGGGAAGGCAGGGCCAACCCAGGAGAGCTCAGGTGCATGCAATGTACCTGAGTGACTGGGAGGGGTGGAGCCAGGGTGTGCCCCTTCTCAGACCTCATTTAAGGGTTGGCAGTGGAGGTGAAGGGATCTTGCTGGAGATCTTTGCATTCCTGTGGCCTTCTAAATGTAAGCAGTTTCCTTCCTTTGTTTCTGTGTCCCTGGCTGTTGTGTTTGAGCATAACCTCAGTTGTTGTAGCCTGGGACTTTGCTGCCCCATTGTTGTTGCTGTTTTTGAGTGTGTTACTGTTGGTAACTGATAACTGAAATAAATTGTATTGATAATTGAAAAGAGAATGAAATACAAAGATAACAGATAGTACGTGGGTATGTTAGTCTGATAAGGGCAGTGGTATTCATGAGGTTTATACAGCAAAGTGGTGTGATTCCTACCATTCTCAGGATAGTCAAAAGGTGTTTTTTTTTTGGTTTTTTTTTTTTTTTTTTTTTTTTTTGGTATTATTGGTATTTAATGTGCAGTTATGGCTATAAATAAAATGGCAGAGTACTGGGACAAGACATAATATTTCTTCTGGAATGTTTGTACTGGTTAGACGCTACTGCTGAAGAAATGCTGCCTTGACTGCAAGGGCCAAGAGTAATACAGGTATGCTGTGTCATTCCTCTACTCAGAAGGAACTGACCCTGTGAAGCTCACAGAAGTGCTGCTGAAGTAACTGCTCCTTCCTTTGCTGTCATGTTTTTTTCCCAGGTTGCTTGGGGAGGTTATGTTCATAGTAGGAGGGATTGGAATGGGAAGAATGGAAAGAGAAGTGCTAATGTGAACGTGTTGGTTCTGTATGTACGTTGCCATATACGGACTTTAATCCCTCATGTTATGTCGATTGCAACAAATGGCAGATGCTATCAAAATACTAGTCTGAAGCCTTTTTCTTAATTCAAATGTTTCTTCTTTGAGATAACTCACTGTTCTTTCAGCTTTTTCTGTGTGACATGTGCTATCTGCTGTAGATAAAGTGTGTATGTATGTGGGGACCGTCAAATACTAGTCTTTTGAAAGCTGAGATCCAGTGAAATATGCATCTGATTCCTGATGTGCAAATGTACATCTTCATTTTTTCTCATGTATTTCTCTGTGCCCTTTGTTGTAGAAACTGTAATTAGAAAATACTTGTAAGTAAACTTGTTAGCTATAGGGAAAAAGTAAAAGCTTCCTTACTTGTCAGAGGCAGCATACATGAAGGTCTTCCATGACTCTTCTTTGTGAATAAGTGGGAATGCCCTCTTTCCACTGTGTGGATGGTAAAAAAAAGTCACATCTCAGTGGCACTGAACATGGATTAGGATCTTCATTCTCCTTCCCTTTCTGTTGAGTTTCTATTTAGCTATAGCAGGCTTTTTTAGGTCAGCAGAATGGTTAGCCTTTAAAAATAGCAAGTGAAAATTTGGAGAATAGGAAAGTTATGGCTCATGTGGAGAAGAGAAGCACTTCGGTGGATAAGGATGAATAAAAATCTTGCAGCAGGGAGCTTCTCTTGACCCATTACTTTTAATCATTCTGGAGCATTTCTGCAGTGGACACTTGCTCTAACTGCAGCTAAGTTCTTGGTGCACCTGAGTTGATGCAGCTTCTGGTACAGATAAGTAAAGTTATTCTTTGCAGGATAATAATGCTTCAAACAGGGATAAATGCTCCTGGTGCAGTTAAAGAATTTGCTTATCTGCACCGGAAATGTGTGCTGGTGCTCCTGGCTGTCAGTGGCTTTTCAGTGGGGCATGTTCCCTTTTAGAAACAGAAACTTGAAAGCTGAAGAAATTAAGTGGGAAATTATAAATGAGTGAAAATTACCTCTCACACGAATACAAATGAAAAGCAAAGCACTGTTTTTAAATTTTCTTCTGTGAGAGAGGCTGTGCTAACTATGGTAATTTTTTAATCTTCTCTAAAATCTATGCTGCTTTGGCCAGTGGTCAGGAGAAGAATTGCATTCTGACAGTTGTGCCTTTTTATAATCCTATCAAATACTCATAACTACCCAATTAAGGCAGTTTCTCTTCCACTAACATGCTTTTTCCTTGTATTTTCTGTCAAAATTTCTTTTTCTTCTGAGCTTAAATACTTGAATTATTGTTTCAAAAGGACAGATGAACATTTTTAGATATGCTGAGATTGCTTCATGTGTTTTTTTTTTTTCTGATGGGCTGTTATGACTTAAGGGCTCTACAGATCCTAATGCAGTGGCATCTGAATGAAGTTTCCTTGCATGTGGAGTCTGGCTGCAGATTTCAATGTGTTGTCTTTTCTCTCTATTCTTTGTAATACAGAAATTTCTGGGAATATTCAAGCAGTGCAGTACTCTTCATTTTCAGTTGTCAAGGTAGCTGACAGCTTATTGTTGTATTATGAATAAATTATGCCAGGGTTCACACTTAAAACAAAAGAACAAATGCTTCCTTTTTTTCTTCAAATTTGACAGCTTAAGTTTATATTAAGCATAGCACCACCTGGATGCACACTGCATGAAAATATAGGCTATTCAGAATGAGTTATTAACCCAAAGCTTTTACAATTTCTCAGATGTCCTGAAGTGATTCTGTAGGCTACTGTGAGGATATGAATACGAACTGGGGGCTTCCAGTAATGTCTAGCAGGCTGCAGTATCAGCAGATGTCATTGTTTGGCCACTGTTTTCAATAAAAAGGTGTTCTTTATTGTTCTTTATATTTCAATATAAAAGTGTTGTGTTGAGATGGCTAACCATATTGCAAGAAAGAAGCGCAGTGTTTGTGTGCTTACTTCAGATTACCTTCTCACATCTAAAGTAACTGCATAGCTGGGTTTGTGGTTTAAGTGTAGTCTGTATACCTGTAAGCCAGCTAGCTTAGGTTTGCATTTGGTATGCATTTCTTAGCAGTGACAGTTGAGATGTCAAAGCTTAATCGTGTCTCAGTGCTGTCTGAAGAGCTTCTGGTTTCCATACATCTCAACAAGACTCTTTGGAACAGAGAGTTTGCTGAAAACTGAAGGAATGAACTGTAGATATGGTCCTTCACTTAGATATTTGATCAACATTGGTGGTAGGTGACTTGGAAGTACAAATATAGAAGTAGTGTGTGCCAAAATAAAAATTGCAATTTGTCTTTTGTTCTTTAATTTGTATATATTGAATGATTAATTGAAGAGCATTAAGGCATTTTATGTCTTTAAGATGGCTGCCTTTAAATTCGGTGGACTTCAAATCATATTCTTAGTGACATATTAATGATTGTCAGAAGGTGCAGTAGATTTTGATCCTATTCTTTTTTCTATTGTAGCTCTAGAATGCCTGAAGATATGGAACGCTTGCTCCATAAAAAGAAGGGGACAATGATCTGAATAGTTTGAGAAGAACTTTGTTTCGTCCTGCTGCTTTTACTGTAAGTTTTAATGCCAAGTTATTTCTGTATTGTTATTAAAGGAAAAAGTCAACTGTCAGTATGGAAAAGCGAGTTAATCCCAAAATAGCAAAATAGTTCAGACAGTTAATATGCAAGCCTTGAAACTCCCAGCTAGTTGTAATGAAGGGTTGAAGAAAATGAAGTTTAGAGTTAGCTAAAATACATAAAATATTTTCCAAGTGACTTCAACTCTGCGTGTGATCATATTCAGTTTGTTTAGCTTCCCATCAGATGCCCAGTAATGTTTGTATCGAATAGAATGTTAAGAGTGTTCTCACAGTATACCAGTTATTGTTTCATTTTAAAATGTACAGAAAAGATGAAAAGATGCTGTTCTTCCCATTTTCCTATCTCCTAGGGTACTTGCCTGTTAATTTTTAAATAATGAACTTTTCTGTTTCTTACTTTACCTGTGTTCCCTTCTGGTGAATGTTTTAAATCTTTATTTCCTTTTTCTTTCATTTCTTCCATTTATTTAGCTGTATTTGGATGCACAATGAGTGCAGGTATCTGTTGCATGGGGGGGAATAAAACCCAACAGACTGAACTATTATATTTTTTCAAACAAATTTTATTTTTATTAATTAAAAACAGTAGAAAAAGTCCAAACCCCATATCTACTAAATTTGAATGTTCAGTGAAACTGCAATTTGCTCCATGTTCATTACAGGAAAATCTGCTTAGGTTTTCTCTCATCCAATATATTTGAAGCTTGACTAGCAAAACTCTGCTATTGCCATGGTTTGTAGTAGATAGTGTTGTTTAAAGGATTGTGGGTTTGGCAGGTTCATATATATATTCTTCTGCACTGTCATGACTGTATGAAAGTCCACGTGATTTAATTCAAAGCTGCAGAAACTTGTTGATATTTAGGCATTATTTTAATTGTTGAGTAGCTCTAGAATGAAACACTTTTGATTTTTTTTTTTTCTTCAAATGATATCAAATAAGTCCTAAATGTCTTCAAGAATGTTGAGAAAAATGAATGTGAAAATGTTTTTGGTTTTCCAAATTTTACTTTGAAAACCAATACCCTTTTCCAGCACTGACTTCTGGTCTTTTACTCAGCAGCTTGAATTTAATAGCTTTTTTAAATAATATTGCAGCCAGCCCGAAGAGAATTGTACTCTTTCTTTTTTTTTTTTTTTTTTTTTTTTTTTAGGATTCTAGGTCTGTAAAGATAGCAATTTCCATGGATGTTCCTGTTTTCTTTTTTGAAGTAGTTATATAATTTATTTAAAGCATGAGCACCAGGTATTTCTGTATATGTCCAAAAGAGACTATTTACTGATCTCAGTGAATGAAAACTCATTCCCTTTGACTATCAGAACCACTTTCACTGTTACAGTTGTAGAAGACAGTAATTAAAATATGTTTAATATAAGCCACCCTCATTTTGAAGCTGCCTCAGTTTGCAGCCCTAAGGGAAGGCAAGTAATTAAGTTTGGAGGCAGCACTGAAGAAAAGACAAATAATGATTTGGACAGCACTAGCATAAAGGAAGGCTTCCATTAGGTTCTAGAATGCTGTCTTTGACCCTTAGTGGATATACTGCTCCAAGTGCTTTTAATTTCATTAAATGTTAATGTTGGGTATTTTAAATAGGAACAATAATATTAAACCATGGTTACTCTCCAGGATGTCCGTTTCATGCTACAAAAGTAGTGCCTTTCAACTCAAGAGCCTGATTGGAATTGACTATCAAAGTTTCTCCAATAGCACCCCCCTCCACCATGCATACAAACCAAAACTTGTTGCAAGAGCAGACAATGAAGTCTCTTTGGATGGAATTACATACAGCAATTGGAGTGATCAGTCAGTGGAGTAAGTAGAGTGTTAGACAGTAGGAAAATGAGCAGAGAAAGGTGAACCTGACTTTGGAAATTAATGTTCCTGTGGGCTAGGTAAAATGGGCAGTTATGTGATTGTAATTTCAGAGGTATTTAAATACCCACCTCTGAAGCTAAAATTTGGGGATCTTGATACTTGCAATTATGATATAATGAAGATAAGTATATGACTGCGTCTGAAAAATTCCTTTTTCCAAGAATTGGTGGCTCTGTTTTTCTCTTCGCAAACCATTGAGAGTTGGAATGAAGAATCCCAGAATGACTGTCTCATTTCTGTTGAGTTCTGCAACTTAGATTCTGTTGTTTCCTATATGTTAACTGTGATGCAACATCTGCTAGCAATGTGGGTGTATGCGTATAATGTGTTTGTAGGCATAAATTTCTTATTTCACCGACTGATGTAAATTAAACTAAATCTGCTCTAGGAATCTTATGTTGTGTTGTCATCAGCAGAGGTATGTATATTTATATTTTTCCAGGAAGTCCAGCAGTATTGGTTACACTAAACATCAGGATACTTGCACTGTAGCAATATTTTCAGCACTATTTTGTTCAAGCTTCAATTTGCAATATTCTGTTAGAAGAGGAATTCTTTCACACAACCTCAGTAAAACCAGTTAACAAATTTGATGTGAAGAGTCTGAGAGGATCCTTATCTTGTTGAAGAAAAACTTGTCTCAGGTCTTTTTTGTGAAAAAGAACAGAAATAAACTCTATGTTCCTGGGCAACAAGTCTTCTCAATGAAAGAATTTCTATTGCTTATGAATTTATGTGAGCTTTTGCTGAAAATGTTGTTTACTGCATTTCTTGTACCCACTTGCTGTCAGTAAGCTGTTGTGTGAGAAAGTGCTTTGGGACGTTCTGTCCATAAAGAGGTACAATGCAGGACTAAATTCTGTTTTATTTGATTCCCTGAAATGGTGCAATTCATTTTTAGTAAATACTGTTGCCAAAGTGATCTAAAATCATTGTTTAAGCATCTGACGACGTCCATACAACACACTTTTGAATATTTAATCTGAATACCAAAAGGACATAATAGGAGACTGTATTGGTAGGGATGGTCAGAAAATGTGATGAATAATGTTTTTCAGGGGCAAACAGTATTCACTGCACTTAAGAAACTTCAGGATTTTCTGTTCATTCTCCCCACTGTTGTCAGTGAATTATTTTTCTTAACAAGTTTTGCTAGGCAAAGCATAATAAAGTCAGAAAGCCAGCGGCATTACAGGGGCATAGAATTTGCTTGTACATTAGAATTATTCTAATATTTCAATGTGTTGAGGTGCTGGAAGTTGTGTGAACTTTTTAATCTAATACCTTGTGTTTTAATGGGTCACAGTTAGATGCATATCTGTTATATTTCCAGCTAATGTTCAAGATATAATGAAGGCGCAACTGGGGTGGTAAAGAATTGAGTGAAAGGATAAGGAAGCAATTTCACTCACATTCCTTTTGTTTCAGAGTTTTTAGGCCAGAATGTTTCTTTTTCTCCTGTCTATTTAAACATTTTTATCTTTATGAGCTTGCCTGTTAGGCCTGCTCCAGAATGGTTCTTCATGTTCCTTTGTTACTGTACAGACTCAGCATTGTGATATCAACTTTTATCTCAGAGTTGGTAACTGCATTATTAGTTCCGAAGGCTGATTTTTTTAAGTATATATTTCAGTATCGTGACTGTCTGACATTCCTGTATTGTTGTTTATGTTATATGTGATAAGATCAGCTTACTGTGATAAATATTTTGGAAAGAATCAGGAAAAGATGCAAAGGAATACCTGGAGTATTTATCCTAAATATACTGCCTAGAAACCAAGCATAAAGGGAATCTTCAGTGGTTACTTTGTCCTGTACTTGGATGGCAATGAGAAACTATCAAGGTATAAAAGAGAATAGATTTTGGATCAATGACTGAGCAGTTCTAGAATAAGTGTAGATAAAAGAAAACTACTATCAACCCTTTAGTATATATTGCTTCCTCTTATCATTATACCGTATACCTTCATGAGCTGTGCTAAATTTCTTCCTGTTACTGTTGTATTTCATATGCTTCAAGAATATTTAGTTATATAAAAATAGGCTGTATTTTGTTGACATTTTGCACCATTTCCCAGTATGGCACTACCAGCTTCCCAGTAATGAAGTGGTTGCATTCAGATTTCTCTGCCTTTGGGGAAGTTAGCATTCTGAATCACGTTTTTCTTTTTTTGTTGGTTTTTTTTCAACATGAGGCTCAACCTTCAGCACAGGGGATAATGATTTTGTCAAAGTTTAATAATCCCAAGTTTTTTTTTCCAATTCCTTAGGAATATGACTGAAAAGGTACAAATGAGAGGTATATGTGCAGAATCTTTGCCTTTTCTCCATCCCTGAGAAATAGGTGAAATTGCATAGCATTTCCTTTTCTTATGATCTATATAGATCTAGGTATCCTTTATTGGTACTTTACCATCATTGGAAATTAGTAGGTCTGTGGAGTTGGTTTATGGAAGGATGACAGTAGGGAAGAAAGGGATCTAATAGACTGCTGTTTCTACCACTAATTTCCTGAGCTCTCTAAAGCTTAGTATTTATTGCCAAAACTTGTATTCCTCATTGGGTACCAGAGTTCCAATGTTCTAGTGTCCCGTGGGAGAAGAATGAGCAGTGAGAAAGCAGAGTTTTGAGAGACAAAAAAAAAAGATACAAATGTCTGCTGTTCTGAATGCTTTTTGGGTTGAAAGTAGTTGAATGCTACTTTGAGTGAAATGCTTTGGAAGTTCTCTGTTCTCAGTCAGCTTAGTGATTTCATATAGCAGAAGTCTCACAACCCCATTTGCACTGTGGTTCACTTCTTCCATCGTAGTTAGAGAAAGAACTGCTGCTGCTTTTTTTCTTATAAAAGTTCGTTAAATGGAATTGTGCTGCTACAGTTTTAATGAGATTGAGAAAAGGCATGTATCTGTTTAAGGAAATGTACATGTATAGCACACATTCTTTTTCGAAATCAAGTTAGTATAGCACTTTAAATGCATCTAGCTGCTGTAGCGGGAATGAAGGAATTGTTTCAGGTACACTTAATATGTTTATACACTTAAATCAAGTGGCTTACTGCAAAAAATACATTATATAGGAAAGACACATTTAGCCCCAGTTAATGTGTCTATCTATGGGATAACATTAAATAACAGTGGCATGATTGATACATAAAAATGTCTTTTGAAATGTCAGATTGATCTTAGCAGAGGAAGAATGGTGTGTAAATTAGTAATCAGATGGAAATGTAAAGAAGAAAAAGAATGCTCACACTTCAATATTAAAAATTAGAAGTAGACTTATTAGTAGGTATAGGATGTAATTCCATGTTGAATAATACCTTCCATCTTGGTTGATTCTGTGAACAATAAAGAATTTGTGATGCTGGACAAAGGAAGGGCAACTGATATTGTCTACTTGTGCAAGGCCTCTAATACAGCTATTGAAGTTTAATAAGAATTTCATTTGATACTTCATATTTACAGTGTATTTAAAGACTTCCTGGTATGATACAATTTATTTTTTTTCTGGAAGAAACAGTAACTGGCATTCTGAATATTGCATAAACACCATATTGGAGTTAAACATTTAGCAATAGGCCTCTCTTTCATAAAACAATGGTCTTTAAAATTCTTAGCTCTTATGCGTGAAGCATAAACTCTTAAAGCCTTTAAATAAAGTTCCTTAGAAAGGAACTTATTGTTTGTTGGTTTTTTTTGTTTAATGCTATGTTTTAAAACTGAATATAGAATGTCCAGGTGTAATGTGGTCTGTGAAAGCACATGAAATTTTTTTTGTGTAATCTCATATAATCAATTAGGCAACCTCACAAATACATCGACTTTGAGTGGAAATGATCAACTACAAATATATCCTTACATTAACAGTATTCTCTCTTATAGAGGGGAAAAAAAAGATAGGTGATCCTTTTATATTTTATCCACTGGATAGTCATTTGCCCTAGTAATGCAAACAGAGCAGTGCTTCTGTGTAAGGTTTACTGATCTTGAAAAAATACGCAGAGGTGAGCTCAGATTCATCAGTTTAATAGAGAGGTTCTCATGTTACCAGAGGTGGCTGGCCAGTAGAACCTCTGCCAAATTCCAGCGATGACCAACCAGTATAGTGTCTGCCCTGGGACTACCTTTAGCAGACACTGGTGGTGGCTGGCCAGATGTCTGCACCATCTCTTAGTATTGTGGCCATATATATATATATATCAGTAGGAGACAGTAAAGTATCATGTATCAGGATAAGCAAGGTTACTTGTAGAAAGCAAGGAGAATTAGTTATAGCTACAGACCAGTTCCTGGCAAGCAAGTTTCTCACAGACAAGTTTCTTCCAGCTACATGCAGAAGCTAGAGGTGGTTTACTTGCATTCCCAAGCTAACACACTCTTTTCCTGTGGCTAGTCACTGTTTGGGCAGTGATCTGTGTTTTTCCGCACACCCCACACTGAGTGCCAAAGCCTTGTGGTCCTTGTGTATGCATCTTCACAATAATACTGTTCTTTTTGACTGGTATTTCTAGTTTTCAGAACAATTCCATTCACATTGCCACCAGTAAAGTCTCAGAGCTACAGATTTGTTGTTTGCTTCTTACTATTCCTCTGCATCATCAGTGAGAGCTGATGCAGTGAATGGCCTGTCTTTTGGTACAGGGAACACAGAGAACTATTGCTGCAAATAGGTCTACTTGTCAGGCTTTCTGTAAACTGAGAAGGGGTTCTCAATCAAGGCATAAGGTTACCTAACAAATGATTTCTCAATACCAGAGCTTTTGCTTATGAGATACTTAAAGAATATCCACAGGGAAAATCTTTGGTTCTGTAGCTTCATATTTAGATTACAGTAGTTGGAAGTTAATTAGCCCTGCTAGCCCTTTTCTTTTAGGCTAATTAGTAAGAAAGATGGATATAAAAAAAGTCAGTCATTTTGAGAGAGAGAACCTCACCATTTTGTACATAACAGTCCCTTTGGAGGATATTATCTCCATAATGACCATAGGATGCTCTCTGTTCTGACAGGACGTAGTTCTGCAATCTCTGGTCTCATTTAAACGATGTCTTAGTCATTAATGATTTTAGGCCTAGCTGCTTGCGATTGCCAGATGAGAACACATGACACATTGTTTAATTATGCAATGATCAGCAGCCTTTACATTTTAATTAGGAAGCCACTGTAATGAAGCCGTCCCACTTTACATATGGCTTATTGGGCTGAAAGGTCTTCTTCACTAATTGGTTGTTTGGAAATGTAATTTTGACACAGCAATGCAGGTAGACTTGCCATCTCTTCTAATATGTTTCCTGATCTTTTTTTGATTTGGCTAATTAGTGCTAATAATTTAAAAGCTGCTTGGCATTCCAAAACTCCCACTGTTTATGATGTGTATAGTAGTTTCGTTAACAGGTTTTAGTTCTGTTAATATCTGGTGACATACTGCTAGCATCTACTCACAGTTGTCTTTGGTTTTGGCAGACTACAGAAACTTTAATGTCACACGTTTTGTCCAGTTAACTGTGTGTGAAAGAGATTCCCGATGCACTGAGTTTAAAGATCTGTGCTTTAATAAGCATTTGCTGTACTCTTTTGAGAAAGTGGCATTGAAAAATGCATGAGTTGTTAAAAATCTTAGTGATAAATTCATGAATATATCTGCAAGATTACTGAGGTCTCCAATGTAATGAAAGTCTGTCCTTTTCAAATCCAAGCTGTCTTGTTTGATTTTTTTTTTTTTTTAAAGAACAGTCTGTTCCTTCCATCAGAGTTTCGATATTATTTTGATAAGTAAAAATTAATTTACAAGTAAAGAAACAAATAGGTAAAGTTTCAATCTTCTACCGCATTTTTTATGATGTAAGATAAGCAGAAACACTTCCTGACTTGCTCCACCAGTCCAGTCTGTATGCTATATGAAGTTCTTCTCTTATTCAGTGGTTCATTTTATTTGGAAAAATAAGTGCATCTATGTTTATTATTGGGCTGGTACTTAGCACTCTGTCCTTTTCCCTTTAAAGGTAATTATGCTTACTTGCAGGTGATACAGGGTAGTTAATTCAAATTGACTAACAGGAGATCTGATAATTTTTGAGGGACTTTATGATGTAATGAGGGATGTATGATCCATCTCCCTGCTTGTAAGGAAGATGATTTCCTCCAGCACATGCTTTGATGGTTGTATAAACATCTCTTCAAGAGGCTTGTGTTTCCTCCCACATCTTGCCTTCACAGTTCCTGATATAAATACTTGAGGAAGTACAGAGATGGATCCTCTGTGCTATAGGATTCTGCTGGATAGTGCTGTAGGAATGGTCATGTTGAAGTAATAAACAGGATGCAAACTGGAAAAGTAACAGTGACTCCTGTGACATACTCCTGTGACAGATATTCGTGTTGTTCTGTCTAAATAAGATAATATCTTGTGTCTTCTTGTGTATCACAAAATAAATGGATGAGTATGTGATACACAGCATTGAAAATTAAACTTTCTGTAACTTCATGTAAAACTTCATGAAAACAACTTGCTGGGAAGGAATATACAGTTGTTTAAAAATGTCTTGTATTTTTTTGACGTGAAGGTTTTAATAAGTTCTCCTACTCCAATCTTTTTAATTCTAAGCACATTTGGTTTCTTAATAGCTTGGACACTGATAAACATAATTAAATTGAAGAAACTTAAGTATTTGAGAAGCTTAAGTCTTTAGAATATAACTAAAGCCTGAAGGAGTTTACTCTGATTTTCTTTTTTAGACACCAGCTTAGAATGTATCTAAATTCAGTAAATGGCAACTTCAAAATCTTCCCTATAGAATAAGTTGCTTCTACTTTTAAACTCTACCTTTATAATAAAAAACACTGTGTCAAAATATCCTGTAGAATTCTTCTTTGCTTCTATTCTTTTAAAATCAAGTAGGGTGAAAATATCTTCTAGAGTAATTGCTTGTGATTGCATGCCATGAAATATTTTCTCGTATCAATCTCTTAGCAGCAGTTTAGCAATTGAAATGTATGGATTTTTCAGGACGTACTAGTTAAATTACATTTTATGTTGTTGCTTTTAAAATTTATGTAAATCTTTCTCTTATTTGAAGTGGTCAGGGATTCCATTCCTGATGTAAACTGAAGTAATAATTCTGCCATGCGCTCTTCTTTGCTGGCTTTGTATCATCTAGTTCAGTGCCTGGATCAGTCTTTTGCTTTAGGAAATACCTGAAAATCTATAGCATATTTGCCATATTGTCCAGATACTGCATGTAACCAACATTCAGCCTCACAGATCCACCAGGTGAACACTTAACATGAGAAAATCAGCTTTCCATTCAATCTGCCATGCTCATCCCCAGAAAATATTTGGAAATGTTAGGTATTTAGTTTCTGAGAAGTAGTTAAATTCTACCTTTTGTTGTTATACAGACTTAAATTTATCGTGTAAAAAGAATGAGATTGGAATTAGCATTAAAACTAGCCTGAGAGTGTTAGAGAAACCTTGAATGTTTTCGTATTTTACTAAGAAAGATGCTTCACGTTACAGAACTGTCCTTGATATATCTCAGAATGAGCATATTGGAGCTCATTTATCCTGAGAAGAGTTTTGGTCATCAGGATGGGGGGGGAAGGGGGAGGGGAAAGCGCTTCTAACAGATCGGGATGCTCTGCTGGAGAGTCCTTGTATGGAAAGATACATCTGTGGTTTCCTGAAAATTAAAATTCCACACTCTGTTACTCATCAGAGAATCTACTCCTGGCAAAGAAAAGACTCCTTTCATTCTTCATGTGAATGACAAAATGTTAGCTGCCACTCAATGTACTTACTGCCTCACTACCTCATTCTAAGTCGAACACTGCTGGTACTAAACTGCCTTTTTACTAACTCAGTTAAGGTAAAAGAGCAGTGGTTAGCAAATGTGGTCAATTAAAGATTATTTTTATTGTTTGAAGATGTGAGCCAGTTAACTGTCCTAAACAGGTGAGATAATTGACTTCATGTTTACCCAATTAACTATTTTAAGCAGTGACTAAATTTTTATTTTAGCATAACAAAATGTGACAAAATAATTTTGCTATGCTGATTACTTTCCTTGCACAGAGCACTGCTATACTGCTGCAGTTGCACATTGAGACTGCTTTTCTGCCTTTTATTTTGTCTGCTGTTCTCTCAGGAGAGATGGAAGTACATGTTGCTTCTGAGGGAACCTATAGTGTTGACTTATTATTTTTTTTTTTTATACTGTATTTTACATTGCATTAAATTTAAAGTAAAGAATAAATATCACTTATAGCTGGGGGGGGGGGCGTGGCAAACAAACTACTTAGTATTCTAGTGGGCATACAATGGAAATCGTTTTAACACTTGTAAGCACATGTAAAACATTACTAATTATTCAAGCATATTTCATTTAAGTGCATTTTTAAATGATAAAAATTTGAGAAACTGACTAAAAAAAAAACCCTGAAAATGTACTTCTACAAGAAGTGAGGCAAAACTGGCAGATAAGTCATGTTAAAACTTGATTAAAAACTGGAATTCTGAAATTTAACACGATACAGGATAGTTTTGGAAAAATATGATAAAACAGTTGAAGGCAATTGCTACTGAGATCCTTCCTAGGGTGATATGAATCATTCTTGTAATAGATCTCAAGAGCACATTCTCACGTAGATCACAACCAGCAGAGGAAGAGCCCATCCTGTACAGATGTGACATAGTGTAAATTACAACTTTACAGCTGAACTGACTGCTTTCTATGATTTTCTTAGAAAGCCATTAATGCTGACCAAAATACAGTGAACTAACAGTAGCACATCTATAGCGGAGTAAACGTGAAAAACTCAACTATTATTGGAGCAGGGTTAAAAATGAGGCCTGATTCTGTCCCCTTAAAAGTAAGCTGTTAATAGGACAATTTCAGTGTGAATTCCTAGCTGTATATTTTTTCCTTCCTTGAACTTCCGTGCTTGACAAAAGATTTTTTCTCCAGTCACAGTTTAAATAAATTAATGATTTATTCTGCATATGTACAAATATTAATTTGCCTCATAGTGACAAGTACTGGTGAGTTATAGAGATCCTCAATGGTTGTGTAACTTTGAAAAGCAGGTGAAATTTTTATATTTCAAGATGTGTTAAGCAGAGGTTAGGTCTAGAAGACTGGTTCGGGGGAGATTACAAGTTACTACTTTTCTACTTTTTTACTGTTTTTTAAAAAAAAAAAAAAAATAGTGACCTTATAAAGGAAAATGCTATTACTAGAGGTGGCAATAAAATAATACCAGAGCTCATCACTTCTGTGTTAATGAAGATATTAAAGAGGAAGTCCAAAAATTGCACTACTATCTTTTCAATGCAGTATTTTGATCCCATGTTCAACAATTTTTGAAAAACATTCTTAATTTTAAGAATATGCTTCAAGTCCTTTTCAGACTTAAATAAATTCCTCAGGAGTTTCTGCATGGCCTTGGCCCTGCATATATACTCATATTTTTGTTTCTCTAGTCAGAATCTCACTGTTATTTTAATTGGTGTTACTTTTTGAATGTAATCCTCATCCATTTCAGCAGAAAATTAACGTGGGAAGCATAATCATAAACTAATTATTTGTGCATTTCTTGTACAACTTAGGAACTATTTGCTGAATCCTAACTTAAAGAAAATGGACGTTTTTCTAAATTATTTTAAACGAATACTGAGGTTCTATAATGTTATACTATACCACTTTTGCTGGGTTGGTTGACTTGAAGGTTTAGTAAATCTCTAGCAGTAAACAAGCATGTTGGACATGTTTTTTGATGAACTTCAAAGATTTAAGCACTCAGCTTTAATTACTGATGGTTTTAGCAACAGCACAATAAAGATAGGCTCCTGCTTCTCTAAATCAAAGAAATGTGACTGAGGGCCTTCTGATCCAATTGTTCTCATTTAGTTCAGCTCTCACAAACATGGTTGTAAAATATTATTGTTGCTTGAGCTGGCATGAAACACCATTGTCATCAATCAAATGGAAAAAATTAAAAGTGCGAGAATCAATACATAACACAGAAGTGGTGGCTTCGGCCACTTCATCAGTTACATTTACTTTCTGATTTTGTTCTCTGACCACCCCTTTTTCTATCTAATTTCTACTTATTTATTTTATGAGTTGTTTAACTAGGTCATTTTGCAATCTGATAAGGCTTAGCTGCTGAGGAGATGAAAGGATGAAAGGAGTGCTTCCCAACCAGGATCACTCCTGAAAGACACTCTTACTGTATAACATTCAAGTGCTAATGCTACTCAGCAAAGCTCTGTACCTTTTAGCTTTTCAGTAATCATTTTTTGTTTCCCTGTTCGATACAATTATGCACACTATATTTAATAGTTATGATTGTGTGCCTTGACAAGATTCCAAGATTTTGTGAGACCCGACTATATGGGAACATTCAGATCAGTGAGGCAGGTTTAATGGGCAAGTTGGATGGAGCATGAGGCCAGCTGGTGTCAGCTGCCTCTTAACTATGGTAATGTGAATCAATCACTCAGCATGGCTTTTTTTTGTTGGGATTTTTTTAATCTTTCCAGTCTCTTACCAATCAAAATTATTTACTGGGATTTAAAGGGACAGCCTTATATGGAAGGGAGAAGCTGAAATGTTCCCTGCTATCCTAATTTAAGCTTGTGTTGAATAGGTAATCTTCAGCCAACAACCAATACCAGCTGACACATCCAATGTCAGAAAGATAATTCCAAGAAACTTGATGGAAAAAAGATTCTTTTTTTTGCTGCAAGAACTCTCTCTGTGTAGACTCCAATGCATGGTCTATGCAATATCAGTTGATTTTATTTAGTTTTAGTTTCTTGCTTTCTTTCTCATTTATTTATTTTTAAGCAATATCACTTCAGGTAAGATAACTGATTTTTAGAAAGTATATTTAACTTCTCAGAAGTATCAGAATATCAGATTTTTCTGAAATCTTTATGAATAGTAAGTAAGTGATTTTTGTTTTAAAGAGACTCAGAAGTCAAAATTTCTTGATTCAGACAGACTTCAGAAAATCACATGCGTGTATGCTTAAATATATATATAAAATGAATTGTTTAGTATAGTATGATGCTATTGACTTTAATGAGTTTTGGGCATGTGTTTGAGTATACTTCTTAACTGTTTTTTATCTGGCTATACCATGAGAGCAATTTGTTTTGTAATGGTAGTTTTTCCAGTTCTAAATAGAAAGAATGCAGCCAAACCTGTAACAGTCCACAAATGGAATGTTGTGACACACATTAGGTGTGGACTGCCTTTCTTTTGCACTGGAAATGCCTTGTTTCTGAAGAGAATCACTAAGTTGCTTAACAGTGAGAAAACAATAAACTAGAAAAATAGTAATTAGGCATGTGATTATTTGTTTTCATCTAAACCTTGCAGGAAAATAACTTCAACACAGAACTGCTGTTTTCCCATTTCTTCATCATAAAAACCTTAACAATGTGGAAGGTTATTTCAGTGTTTTCTTTTATTAGTAATTGGACTCAGATACTTGCTTTTCTGTATCAAGTCTACTATGGACCAAATATCCTCTAAATTTTTTTGTATGGTTTTGAAACCTACCTATTTCTGACTTAGCTGACTTTTCGAGTATCACAGTGTCTGCCCACGACCTGGCAAATGTAGTCTAGACTAGGTGTTCTTCTACATGAGCTACTTCTGTACCTTCTGAAACTGACTTGTTTCTTTTGGATCCCTCCAAGGAAGCATCACAGTCATCTGTGGACATGTTTTGAAAGTGCTACATAAAGTAGGTCTCTGTACTTGAGAGCTTGGAAAGATTGTGCATTTACGCTGCATTTTTGATTGCAACAACTTAAGCAGAAAGTCTGTGTGGTAATTCATTTTCTTCACCAGTTCTGAAGTATATATTCCATATCAAATACTCCTTCTGTAGTCACAGCGATCAAAGGTCCTCCTGTATCCATATATATCTGCCCGCAGAAGGTCATGTTGGGTATGTGCAGATACAGGTTACTAAAATAAATTCTGGCTTTAATAAGTCAAAAACACATCTTCCCTCGTTGTCCCAGAATTTGTATTGAGGTTAAAGATCTCTAAAAATATTGACCACTATAATGACACTGTAATGATTTTTTTCTACAGATCTGATATTAATGCTATACATCTGCTATGAATGGCTCAGCAAGGTTTTTTCTTTTAATGTGAACTTTATTAAAGAGTGAAGCAATATACTTAAGCTGAATTGATTATTGTTCTATCACATTAGCTGTATTGTTATCCATTCAAACGAACGTTTGCTGCGCCAAAAAATCCTTTCTGAATTTTCGTCTAAACCTCTTTCTTCAAAAATACCCCTTAAAATACAGCATGCATTGTAGCAACAACAAAGGACTTAGTGTGGAAAAGCTTCTTAGACTTTTTGCATGGCTGTTTCAGAGGAGGAGAAAAGCGGTGTGGAGGATGGACCTTGAAGACAAAAATATTGTAGCCAATTAGCGAAAATGTTACAATTGGTGCATTCCAAGCTTTGATGGGCTCATTAAGCATTAAAACTCCCTGACATTTCCCTGTTGTAGTGATAAATAGGAATGAACAGTTTGTGTTTTATACTTTACTAAAGTGTGTGTCTTTTGGCTTCTTCATGTCATGTTTTACATGTTTAATTTTGCATCCATTTTATTTAAAAAAAAAATAATCAGCATTAAAGATTCTTTGTTCCTCTTCTAATTATCTTCCTTCAAAAAGTCCTTGCTTTGTATCAATGATGTTGTCTTGAAGCTTCATAGTCAATGCTCATTGTTAATTTGCCGAGAGGATATAGTCCAATTTAGCATGTCACTGGTGAAAATGCCATCATTAGTGATCCATGAGTTTCATAGAAACATAAGAAGGCCAGCAGTCTTAAAATCGTTTGGAGTGTTTTAAAGTCAATTTTTATTAAAGGGATGGTGAAGGGAACCCTCCCAAGATTTTTTTTTTCTTTCCTTCATAATAGTTTAAAATGATATTTAAATGGAATTATAAATACATTCTTTCCATAAACAGGAAAGAAAAAAGCAATTTATTTGAATAAGTTTGTTAGACTTTATGTTCAAGAAATTAAACTCAAGACTACCTACTTTTTTCTTTCTTTTTCCTATTTTTCCTTTTTTATTTTTTATTTTTTCCTGACTTTTAAACTCTTTATGTGATCATTACAATGTTATTCCAAGTTCTCGAAACAAACTGCCTCAATGGATACTTGTGGCATTCTATGATTCCATGAACTGGAGAAAAAGTTTAATTCTATCCTTATATTTTTAATTTATTATTCATAACCATAGCACCTCCTTTAATTTTTCAAGCCATGTTCCCTCTCTCTTTCCTAAGAAATAAAAAATAATGTTCTCTAGCTTTTTACAGATAAGCAGCACTGAATACTGGTATGTAGGCCATAATGTCTGAGTAGCATAAGGGGCTGCAGGGGTGGCCTCTGTGGAAGGAGTTCCACGTTTCTTAATTTTTGTTGGAAAAATTATATCATACATATGTTTAGAAAAGAGAATCAAGCTATTTATCTAATATGCTGTACATCTAATTATAGAGCTGATGTTCCTTATTGTATGGAGAGAGTGAGAAAAAGATAAATCCAGCTTAGGGAATGAAATGCGTTTTCCTGATCCTAAATTTTGATTCTTCCTCCTCACTGTCTCAAGCTTCAGGGCAACAGATGATCAAATTTCAGCCAAGAAGTCTCTCATAAAAGAAAACATTTGAAGTTATTTTCTCTGCTTTCTTATTTGAAATTGACTTTTCGGTAGTGCTGTGTTCTCATTTTTACCATGGCTGTATTCGTCTGTCATTTTGTTTAAGCAGTCACTCTTTAGGCCTTGATTACCCTTGCTTTGGGCAATCCCTTCTCTTTTAAATAATACGATGAAAGCAAATCCAGTGAGGCTTACGCAATGAGACCTTTAAGTTGCCACCCAATCCTATTTGGTCTTGCTGTGACAAAGATTGGTCTTTCTTTTCGGAGAATTTGAGAGCACAAATGCACTTGTCATTATATTTATGAAAAAGAGCCTATGCATGCAGCTACTTATTAACTGTATCGACAGAGGTCTCATTCTGATACTTACTGATTTACCAGTAACAGGAATGTTTGTCAGTTCTAGGGAGGGAATGAAAGTATTTCAATTGGGAAGATCACTGTTGTCTTTCTGGACAAAGCTCTGCATGGCTCTCAATATTCTTTTAATTTTCTAAGAAATTATGATAATAACACAAACTACTTTTTAATAGGGTTTTACTTAAATTGAAAAGTCCAGGTTATTTGATGTTTAGTTTGGAATATCTGTTCATATACCTGTCTTCGTGGAATCTATGTGGATTTATGAACCTTGTTGCTGTACTGGAGTCTGCAGGCTATAAATAAATACTGATGCAAAGGGGAAAAATAACCCACAGTTTTGGTGCAACGAAAGGTGATAGGAATTGGTTGCCTTTCTGAGGCCGTAAAACATTAACTCTTAAACTATGTTACTAATTGTGGATTGTTTTCATGTTTTGCTGGGTATCTTCATAAATAATTCAAGCAGATGAACAGCAATCCTGATCTTTAACATAAATTAGAAGAAAGAGCAACCGTTTCTTCTAGTATTGTCTTTTGTTTTTGAGGTTGACTCAGCAAAATCTTCAATTGCATTGCATCAGAGTCCTTTTTTGTGATGTGTTTCCCTGGCCAGTAGAGGCACTCATCACTATCAATATCTCAGCTGTGGGGAGTGAGAAGCTGAGAGTCAGCACTCTGTACCAATAAATCAAAGATGCTAAGTCCTTTCCAAAGGTGTTTGATAGAGGATGCTTATTTCCTTTCCTCTTTGTGGCATAACATCATAGACATAATTTAGCTTTTGTATGATCATTTCTGTGCTTAAATTTCTTGTAGTGTTTTAGCATCTTATTTTACATTTCTAGTTGCAAGTGCATTCAATTATTAAATAATGATAAAATTAGAACAAAACAAACCACACAAAAATATTTGTTCTCAAACTTTAAAACCTGGGTAAGGTGAAAAGCCATCTGCTTGCTTTTCATGCTGTAATTACACTGACGTCAACAAACTATAGATGGTTTTATTAATGTAGCTCTGGGAAATAAAAGGGGTTATGTGATAAGGCTATTACATTTGAGGCCTCACTCAATGCGTAAGAAAAGCAGTGTTGGTAAAAAGCCTTGATAAAGTATTATTATGAAAACATGTAAACAGAAATGTTTAACTTTCTGCTTCAACTTAAATTCTTTAGCAGGAAATCATAGGAAAAGTCAATAGCTTGAAATGAAAATAACTACTTGCAATTGAGAAATGTGTTTTGTTTTTTTTTTCTCATTCAATTTAGGCATGTACTTAAAATCAATTTATTGGAATGCAGTTTGAAAAGATGGTTAAAATTAATGCATTCTTTAAAGTGATTAGTAAATTTTCCTATTGGTTTTGTTTATGGGAAGTTACACAGAGCTTGGCAAATTAAATGACTGAAGGTTTTCCCCTTTTTCTGTGCAATTTTTTCCCCACAAACCAATGAAATATGAAGGCAGAAGGGGTAAATGAGGCTGCTGCAAGTAGGAAGGAAAAAAAAAAAAATTATGAATATGTATGCTGAGTGATCCAAATTTTCTGAAATTAAGGACACAGTGTAGATTTCCTTCTTACTTAAAGATATTTTTGTTTATGTAAGAAAGCAACAATAAGTTACACCAGGGATTTTGTTGCAAACTGCAAGATTTTCTGATAGTGAAGGTTCCACAGCAGAAATGTAGTTAGATAGATATACCAAGCTTTTTACTTAAATGAAGTATACAAACCTGTACAGCTATTTTTCCATTTGTGTTTTCTTTGTGGTACTTGTGCAGTATAAATCAGCAGACTCGTACACTTCTAATCACAATAGCATTACACTCCACTGATGACACCTGCCATCAATTTTGTGGTTTGTGTTATCTCTACAGTGGCCTTAGCTTTTAAATCGTTCATTCATTGGAGAGGAAGGAAAGGTCAGTGATTTCTTATTGTTTAACAACACCAAGGGGTTTTCTGAAACTGGCAACCAGCAGATTGTTGCAGTGAATGTATTGTATAAAGCTGGCAGCTCAGGCTAGCATAGGTCAGCATTTCATTGCAAAAATAGAAAATAACTGAAGTATTTTCTAGGTCAAGGTGAAAGAACTTAAGAAAATAGGGTTACTAATGCTTTGAGTAGGGAAAGGTAATTATTGGGCATGATATTTCAGCGACTGTTAATGCACAGAATACTTTTTTTTTTTATATTTGAAGTTCCAACCACTAATATGCTAACTATGGTTATACTGGATTACCAATTATATCATGCTTATCTTCATTTATTTATCTCCGACACTTTATAGCACTCAAATAGTAGGCGTTAATCTGGACGGAGTTGACTTATCTCCCTTTGTAGGGCAAGTATCTTGAAGAAAAGCCTGCAATCACTGTGGTACTTGGAGGGTTTAATGTTTTTCTTCTTTCCTTGAAACATTTTGTGTGTTTGGTTAGGGAAGAGGAGTCTAGGTACAGGCACTTACTTGTAGTACTTACTTTGAAGGAATATTAAATGTCTGCCATTGTTTCAGGAAAAATTAAAACAGTGGCTTAGTAAAAGCTCAAGTGTTTGCTTTGTTCAAAAAAAATCCTAATAGCCATAGCATATCTCAAATGAGCTGGTGAAACTGGAGGTTTATGGGGATTCTAATTAAGAGCCCGAAGGCAGCAAGAGCAAAGATGACTTCTGAAGGTGGTTTCTCCATATCTTTGGAGGTCTGGACCTGTTCAGTTTGGAGATATGAGAATAAGGTCTATGCTATCTGAAGGAAAAACAATTAAGAAGAGCAGGCTCAACAAGAAAAGAACATTGAAAGACCACTAAAGGTTCTTTACGACAACTGATTTGTTTCTCCACTCTGTTCTTAAGTTGTAACTATTTGTAATTATTTTTCTATCCTGAACTAATAGAACAATTAATAAGTTAACATTTAATAGTTAACTATTAATTGAACAGTTAATAAGAGTAACATTTACTGGAAATTCACAATCTGTAGCACAACGTTAGACACACTTCCAATTGCCTACTGGAAAAATCTAATGACAATGACTTCTATTTCAATAACTGCTACAGATGATTGCCTTTCCCTGTCTTCTCGCACCTTCTTTGTAAAATGAACAAGATGAAGTTAAATATTTCATTTACTCAGGTTAATTATTTGATAGCTGACATTTGGAATTTGCACATTTCAGAAAAGTCTGTGTAAACATGATATAGGCGTGAGTGTCAGTAGCTGATTCTTAACCTCAAAATGCTTTTCTAAAGGCAGTTCTGTTGTGTGGCAGATAGATCTCCACCTGGATAAAGCACCGTGCATCCAAGTAGCCTGTTCAGTACTGACCTTTTTTGCTGCACATTTCAGGTAACTCTTCTGCTATGTATGATGTAAAGAAGATACTGTGGTTTTCTGGTTCAGCATTTTCTTGAATATAAATTTCTTAATTTTCTTTTAGTTGATTTATTTTGGTTAGTTACGTTGTTAAGCTGTTTTAAATTGTTGCAAGGGAAAATATGGGCAGAAAACTTATAAAACATTGGTGCGTTTGTGATTGCAGAAAATTGAGAAATGACTTCAGAATTAAACATTTGTTAATGTGCAAAACCTGACAGCGTTAGGGTTGAGCAGGTGTGCAGACTTAGGTTCTTTCTTTGGAACAATTTAAAACAGAACTTTTTTTGAAAATGAATGTATTTCAGTTTTTCTTTTTCAAAAAAGCATTTTAGTTTTAGCCTTTGCAAAAAATCAGTCTTTATCCACAAGACAACTTAAGAGTTGTCACCAAGCTGCCAGATAACAGGCTTATACTGTTCAGGAAAATACATTACAATTTTATCTACTTGTACTGTTCAATAAAACATTAGTATCTCAGCATTTTTATTTAACAATAGGCAACCTTAGGCCAGTAATTATGCAACAATTATAATCATAAAAACTGTCCCCTGCTGCTCACCTAGAAACAAGAATATATTAAACCAGAACTAACCATCTAAGAGGAAAGCAACAAACTACACTCATTTTTAATGCCCCTGCAGTGCACCATGGGAAGCTAATAATTCACCCTCTAATTAGTATCCCTTCTGCTGCTGTTGGCGCAAGGACAGACAAAGAGGTATCCGCTTCATTACAAACTTGCCTTGGTAATCTTTAAATGTCTTTCTTCTCTGCAGGTTGAATGCATGCAATAGGGGCAAATAGAATGTGCAATTAAAAAAGGTTTGCTGGAATTGCTATTCTGGCCATGCATGCTAACTCTAATGAATATACTGAAAAATAAAATTAAAAAAGCTATTTAAATGCACTTTTTGCTATGGTATATTTTTTTTGTCTTCATTAGTTACTACATTAATGGAAAAGAAAACAAAAACAAAAAACACACTGATGGGATGAGCAAATGATAATTTCTCAGCGTACCTGCAATGACTGTGTTGTATAGACTTTGAGCATTTGGTAGACTTGATTAATCTGGTTTGGAAAAAAAAAAAACCTGAATGACGGGCCTTACTTAATGTTTTCGAAGATTGAGTTTAATTGTTTCCATAAATGTACATCAATATTAATAGATTTTGGTTTAAAAATCAGAATAATTCTGCCACATGCCACTATGGGTTTGAAATAAGAAATATTTCTATGTTATTGTTAATACTGTAGAAATTATAGTGCTAATAATACTGTTACAATGCTGCTTAACTTAAACTGACTTGTTTACATATGCACAGTGTATCTGTTGATTAATTTAAGCTTATTGAAAAATGTGTTACATGTCTGAGGGTATTTTCAACTTGCCAATACACAACTGATTCTAATCATCATAAAGAAATCTTCATTGTAACCATGGCCTGCTGATACGGTAAGAAACAAGGCCAGCAGTGTATTGGGCAGCACTAAGAGCTTGTGCTCAAATATGGCTGAATCAGTTTGTAATCTGCTTTTGAGATCTGCTCAGTGACCTGAGTGAAGCCTCAGGACAGAATTAGGTGAAATATTGCCTCTTCAGTTAATATCAAGGATCATCTACTGGGTATCATAGCACCTGACTGTAACTTCTGTTTATATACAGTCTTGCTCTACATGAGCTTCTGTTTGTGTAATTAGTTGTTCGTACTTCAGGGAGATGACTGTCATATCTTATTTTTGTGAATGGTCAATAGAAAAGCTGAAAGTGAATGGTCACGTTAGCTTAAATTTTTGCCTTCTATTATGATATAGATTGGTACTACTTTCTGCTGATCAGGTAAAGAAACATTCTATTTTTTGATAATAAATAGTTTGAAGGACATTAATGGAGCCCCGCAGTCCCTTGAATAATCTGCCGAAACGACAGCTAGCAAGGGCTGCATTATCAATATGAAAGTATGGAGTGCTTATCCAGCAACTCTATAGCTTCACTGGTAGGGTTAGTCCTGTCCCACAAGCAATGAAGCTCCTTTAACCATTTCCATCTTTGTCTGTATCTGTTCCTGACTCATTATTCTTCCTCCAGCATTTTTATTCTTTGTAACTTCATATCTTTTGTTTCAACTGAGAGTTTCTGCTTGCAACTCTTTGGTGTTCTGGCCAAAGGAGAAACTCTACTTCACTTGTGCTCTTCATCCCATTATACCTTCAATGTTTAATGCAGGGAAATGAGACCAAACAAATAAACCATCTCAATGACAAACATCTCTGATTGTTTGCTTTTATAACGAGTGATGGCAACTTGGGGAATTATTGTGATAGTAAATATATTAGATTTAAAAGTCGCTGTAAATAAGTTTGTATAGATTCCAGCTTCACAACAGCAGTATTTTAATTATATTACTTTATTTATTCTTGGCCTTAATTTTCAGAGATACCACTATTTCTGCAAAAGTTAGTCATGTATATCAAATTATCATTGATTCTAATCCAGAAAACTTTAATATATAAATATATTTTTAAACTTTAGAAAACTATAAACAGCTTAGAGAATATCACTCTAGTAGACAGTTTTACCTCAGGATTGCATTTCTTTTTCTGATTATTCACTGCTCTTATCTCAATATACTGAATTTCTACCATGAATACGGTATTCTTAAATACAAGATGTTACATTTCCCATGGGCTTTAGAACAGTTTTCTACCTAGTAAATCACTGAGTTTTCTCTCCTAGTTGTAATGCAGTCGGATTCAATTTCTAGTTTCTGTGGGTGACATTAAAAATAAAAAAAATGAAATAGCAACTAATAAAGCAAATTTTTAAAAAGTGTCATTCTTCACTAGCTTTGGAAAAGATCCCATTATTTATATAATGATCCATTATTACTTAATCTCATGTGTCTTGTGAAATAATTTAAGGTATGTTATGTGTAAGAGACAAAAGGAAAGGGTAACTAAAAATGTATTTACTACTGTATAGGGTAGCCAATTTCTGAAGCAAACTTTCATAAACAGAATGTTGTACCATTATATCAGATTTCTGCATAGTACAGTTAGCTACTCCACTTGTGTATTTTCCTGGGCAGTCTACTGATAATCCACAGCTTGGCCTAGTATGCACAAGTACAAAGCACAAACAACGATGTTCCTCACTGTTGTCTGGGAATAATTTCTTGAATATTAAAAAAAAAAAAAAAACCAAACAAATGTTCAGAATATCTTAGACCTAAGCCTCTGAAAAATAGAAAATCCATCCTTCATAGAGTCTTATGATGTTTACATAATATTGCATAAACAGATAGTAAGGTTATGAGCATCATCACTTTGAGCTCTTGATCTATTACTTTGAATGTGAAGCTTCTGTAACCTATAAGTTCATTAAAATGGAATATAGTTTGTGTATAGTCTGTGCAGAATCAGGACTGTTAAAGCCTTAGAAAGTGATGAATAGCATAATGGCTGGGGGATAGGGGGAGTGGGAAGTGGGAAAGTGGTGACTGAAGATTTGATTGGCTACAATATCCAGGTGGAGAATAATTTTAACACGGCGTATGACAGTTAAAGCGTATTTGTACCTGTATTCAAACAGCTCTTGTTTGCAGCACTTACTAGTTGAGAATCATTTAACACACTGGTCCGTTAAAGGACTACATTGTAAATAAAATTTCATTTCTGAGTTGGTTTGATGTTATTGGGCTTAATATGCTGTGCATGCACAGGATCAAATGATTATTAATGGTTTTAGTCTTTCCTGGGTTGCTAGCTGCACAGTAATGAAAAAAGCAACATGGTCAAGGTACAAATGAGCTTGAGATATCTCCTATGAACTTTTAATTCTGAATTTATAGAAAGCAATTAAAAAGTTTGTGCTGACATCTTTTAGACTACACTCTTGTTTTGGAAGAAGGTAGGATTAGAAGACCATTAAAAGAAGCATTCTGATTAGAAGAGCAGGACTTCAAGATAAATAACAATGTTCTAATACTTTCCATATCTCTCTATGATGTATCTTGTTTCTGTGAATATTAGTTTAGAAGTATTCATGGATATTTGTAATTGTAAGATGAGAGTCTTTCCCCTCCCCAAATTCTAAAATGATGGGGGGAAAAAAAAAAAAAAAAAGCTTCTATAAATACACCTGCCCTACTATAAGTGTTGTAGACTTCTCCGGCAGCCAAGGTTTCTCACACAGGCTGCGCGTACCCAAATTGCACATTTTGTAGACAGGTAAGGGATCTATGATCTACAGTGGAAGAAAGCTCCTTCATAACTCTAGAAATTATTGATTTACTAGGGTTGATGCTATTCACTCTTTCAGATGTTGGATTGTGAGGTTTTTTCCACTGACTTTTCATCTTGTCTATCTTTGCTTTAGTCTGATTAGAT
Source organism: Centrocercus urophasianus (assembly GCF_019232065.1). Taxonomy (NCBI): domain Eukaryota; kingdom Metazoa; phylum Chordata; class Aves; order Galliformes; family Phasianidae; genus Centrocercus; species Centrocercus urophasianus. The sequence goes on along the minus strand of NW_024884755.1, from coordinate 4,955,253 downwards.
TTTTATTTTTATCTGCAGTATCATTGATACATCATCTTGTTCTCTGCTGAAAGAAACGGTTGAGAGCTTTGATTGCTGAGACAAGATTACAGCAGTGTATTAACTGTCTGTCTGTCTGTCTTTTAGAAATGCTGCAGGCTGCTTCTACTGTGCAGGGTAGTAATTATTTATTAATATACTTCATGAAGTGTGTCAGGAAGAGTGTCCCCAGCCCTTCAGTGCACATTGTATAAGATGAAAACAGAATTTAAAGCAGCAGTTGCCTAAGGAAAAGCAAAGATTTTGATGCTATTGCTGACAAGTACTGAAGAGTTTGCACAGTCCATCTCAGAGCTGGTATCTAAGAAATATGTTGTTTGAGCATCTGTTTAAAAAAAAAAAAAAATGTAGCAGAAATTGATTTTATCTATGGAGTAGTGCAGGAAAGAGAGGGAAAGTGAGTGTCCCATTCTTGGACATCTGAGCTTTTCCCATAGAGAATCAGTAGTGCTATTTCTGTAGCACTGTACCATGCAGACTACCACAGAGGCTTGGCCTTTAATGCTAAGTCACTTTGCTTGCTAACCCTCATATTCCTTCAAATGTGAGGATCTTCAAGCCGGTCTCTGCACTTTTGTTGCTGCTGGAAAATATGTCTGACAGGCTTTTTAGTCTTTCTGTGATTTTTCAGCTTCTTGACATGGTCTTTAACCTAACTGCCTCAACATGCTGCTACTCTCATCTCCTCTATTCTTGTCTAGAATTTATGGCTAGATTGTTCAGCCTCTGCCTTATAATTTAAAAATCTGATGCAATCTTTAACAAAAGAACCTCACTTGCAGGAATGCAGCATCACACAGATGCACGATTATTGCAGTCTTCATGTCTGCCACCTTGGACAAGCATGTGGCAGAAGGGTTACTGTTAAAGCAGGTGCAAAGTGGGAGCAAGCTGTCTGATGTCTATGCCTGTGTCTGCTCTAACTTTAGGGCACAGATGAAACAATTCCAGTATCTCCTGAAGGTCTGCACAGTAGGACACTTTGCACCAACAGCTTCAGCATGTGTTGAAAGGCTGGAGCAGAAGCTTTCTCTTTGCTGTACTCACCACTGCAAATTTAGCCCAAGCATCTTCAATAGATCCTGGGCCCTAGCTGCTGGGACAATATACTGATGGTCATTAGGGATTCATACTAGTACTAAGGAGTAGTCTTTCTTTGCTTCCGTCTTGTTCACCAAATAGTAGAAACAACATGAATTTTACTGTTCAGGACATTCTGGTAGGTCAGGAGCTGAAGCCTATTTTCATGTTTGTAGGAAAATAGGAAGAGTATTATTTGTAGAATATCTGCTTAAAATGTAAGTAGTGCTATCTGAAAGTGCTGTTACACTGTGGCCTAAAATGAAATACATGCATACGTATATTTAATTATTCCTCATAAACAAAGATTCCTATCTGTGTTTACTTGCTTTAAATTTTATGGAAGCAGCAGTTTTCTCCCTACACTAAACACAGATCAAAAAGCGTTTTCTTTTGAATTCAAATCAGCCAAATGGGTATCTCTGTCTGAATTCATTTGTGCTGCTGATCTCTGATCTGGAGCATAGCTAGGAGTTTCATATGGTAAAATAGGTGCAACTCATTTACAATCAATAATGAATACATATATAATATGCATAAAATAGCCTGAAGCCAGAAAAATATCCTCCAGCCAGCTATGTGGTTAAGAAAAATGACTGTCCAATCATGGAACTACTCTAAAATTTAGATTAGATGTTTTTTACCTGCATTATTGTGCTATCAGACAAGAGTATACTACCTTCTTTTGGTGAGTTTCTTTTAGAAAAAAGGACTTATGTTATTAAAAAAAGGTAATAATTTTACGTATCATATGAATTCCATACACACCATTTTAGAACCAATTAATTTTGGTCTACTTGTGGAGATACAAAATGCCACTACTACTTAGGATTTCCCATAGATGTCATGGGAGAAGCATAGCAATTTTCCATAGTTGTTAGTTTCATACAAGCTCTTTTTTCCTTGTAATTTGAAAACAATTTCTATCGTGAAAAAAGATCTCAATGTATTTTTCTGGAATTTGACCAATATTCAATTTTTAAACTTTGTTTTTGTTCAGTGATGTTAAAATTTTGTGAGAACCCTACACAGAGTGACTACAAACCATTAGGTAAATTGCTATGATTTAAATAATGCAAATCTTCAGCATGCCCTGCTGTAGCAAAAGATATTGGGCCCATTCTCCATGGCTGCTGAGCATTTATAACTCCAAGGGACGACAGTATGAAGTAAAGTTTCTCAACTTCTCTGTGTGTAACGTGTATTACATTAAAATAATTCTAATCATAGTAATTGAAATGTTACAAGTACATTAAGAGTTCTCTGAGATCAACTTTAAAATATGTATCTCTGGGGAATGATCATGCTGTACTCTGAGTTACAGTATGGAAGGTGGTACTTTCAGAGCAGTCTTCATAAGAATCAGGGCTTTTCCTGTTGTTCCTCCCACTTTTTTTTAGTAGGCATTTGTGCTTCCTCTAAAAGTTGAAGCTCTCACTCTGGCTCACTTTATTAGGCTGTACTTAGGCACATGCTCTCCTTGCTCCCGGGTTCTCCCTGATCCTGGTTGCTGTCAGATCAATGACAAATATGGAGCATGCATCATGATCTGGTGTGCACTTGTAGCTCAGCCTCACAACCACCAAGCTTGGAGTCCATTGCAGTCTGTGGCTTTGTAGCCCTGGATATGCCCTGAGACCAAAATTGTGTCAGCAGTTAGAACAGACTGGGCTTGCAGCTTAGGCAGCAAAGAAAGCTGTATCCGTGTGGATGTGATATTTATTGGACATTCCATTTAGTTTACACATCATTATCATCTTTCATGTCATATAGAAACTTCCTTGGAAATTGTACTCCAAACTGTGAAATGGTTGCATAAGTTCCCTTTCCTTTGTTAATCAAAATTAAAAACAACTGTCAAAGCATTTTCAGACATGATTATACAACCGTATATTCTGTTTCAAACAGCCGTTTTTTTTGTCAGTCCATTTCTCGGAACAATTTTATGAAGGGGATATATGTTGTCATGCTAGGGGAAATAATCTGCAGAAGCTATGGAGCTGCTGACCTGGTGAGTTGCATCTTGGCTCCCAGTTTACTTTGGGGGTGGTGAATTGATGCTGCTCTTTACTGGATTTTTCTACCAACGCCACAGTCAGGTACCTGGCAGTGCTTTTTCCCACACTGCTCACCATACACTTGAGGCGTAAGGCTTCTTCCTTTGTAGTCTGTCATAGTAGAATTTCTGTAGTAATCCCTGCAGACAAAATTATTTATTCTGTTAGTCCTGTGTTCAGGTTTGGTAATGTTGCGCTGTTTGTTTTAGTCATAATGTAAAAAGTGGCCTTGGAACTTTTCTGTTAATCTAAACTGTTCTGTATTCCTGTGTCGATGCAATGCAGATGTATAAAATCATGAATCATCCATGCACTTAGTGTATGTTAGCTAATGAGAGAGGGAGGACCTGCAGCTGGCAAATATTGAAAAATAAATGTGTTTTAGCTTGCATTTAGCAATGGCCTAACTGCTAACGTCTTGTGTTGAGAGGTTGTTTGAAATGTGCACGGAGTTTAGGTTGTTTAATGCTCTGCTTAGGTCTTAGATTTGCATTTTAGTGCTGTCAGAATCACTATTACTGAAAGGGATTTTTTAAAATTGTTTTTTAAAGATTTATTTGATGTGGAGTTTTATTGTATTTGAACTGAAGATGAGCTGTTCTAAAGGAAATCCTTGGAGAAGCTCCACCAGTACAGGACATAAACACAGCGGCAGCTGCAGCATCAGCATGCTCCTCACACTTTCAACTAGCAGCTCAATGAAAGATTTTGGCAAGGCAGAAGACCCGGTGGGTGCCAGGTTGGCACTGGTAACTACTGTATTTTCTTTGCCTTGCAGGATTTAAAAAAGAAAAGTCAACCTATTTTTATGACACTGCAGTTTGAGATGATGGAAAAAGGGGATTTTTTTTCTTTTTTTAGGGTTTCTCCTCTTTTGTCTTATTCTTCTACATTTTTCATCATATTAATAAGGAAAAAATATTCAAAGGACTGATGTCAAGGATGGTGTTTCATGTATGATATATTAACATTATAATTTCTTATATATATATTGGTGCACGTTTTCAAATTTAAGTGCTTAAAGGCATGCTGACCTCATATAGCATCTCTTGGAACAGAATACTGTTGCCCTGTTTCCAGAACCAGGAGCAAACAGCTGTGCTACTGTGGTGTAACGCTCAAGCTAAATGGAGGACCTGCTGAGGACAGAGTGTCAGTTCAAGAGAATGGGCGATATGACTATTGGGACTAAGTTAGTAGTTACACATGGCTTTGCATTATATAAATATGCCAACTCAGATTGTTGCTTGCTGGCAAATTGCTGCCTTGTGTTGTACTGTAAGATTGAGAAATCCTTGAGCACAAACGGCTAGCCATAAACATTTAGATCTTGAAGGACAGCCCAGTGAAACGTGCGCATTTCTCAAGGGGTTGTATACCTTTAATGTTGCTGTGTTTACATATTGTACAAATTCTCTCTTATGTAGGAAACATGCAATTCCCTTTGGAAGAATTCCCCATACCAATTTTTTTCTTTTTTCTTTCTTTTATCTTTTAAACCTGTTGAGGAGCTTCCTGTGCTCTTGTTATTTTTTTGTTTGTTTTGTTTTATTTGTTCTTGCTTTTTTTCACTTTGAGTTATCCTTTTACTGCATATATTGTTGCTTTTCTAAAACACATCCAACGAAACTTCCCTTGCAGACAGTGTGATATTCCTCAGTAGCCTTTCCTTCGTTGCCTTTTTAGATAGGAGAAGAACATTTTCCTTTTTTAAACTAAATACCTCTTAATTCTTAAGTGTGTACTACATGGGCATTTTGTAATTGATTTTTAAAAAAATCTAAAAACATACCTAATTTATAGGCATAAAATTGTTGGAATTATACTGAAATCACAATCTTTCATAATCTAAAGACTGGAATTTCTTTGACAATTTCAGCAAAAGCATGTGATGACATAGTATTTGTCTTTTGAGTAGAAAATATGGCTATTGAATTTAATACAACGTGTGCCTGCCTGCTAAATAGTCCATCACAAACATGGTGTGCTGGAGTTCTACGGGTACCAAAGCTTCCAATTAATTTGCAAGCTAAATTCATGTTGCTGCTCTTGGCCTGTAAAATATGACCTGAAACCATCTGATACTCCTGCAGAAGTCACTAGCAGATCACCTCTGATAATGGGCCTCATCTTCAACAGTGCAGAGATGTGTTCTGCTTGTTTCCTCTGTCTTCTACGTGTGGAGTTACTGGGGGTTAGATGAATGAATTGAATGATCTAAAGGAATACATGGGTGCACAAATCATGAATAGCCAAGTCATTTTATTAGTTTTTATTTAAACAGTAAGTTGTAATGTGCCAAAGCAAGTCATTTTCCCTTCTTTGTGGAACGATTCCTGCTGTGCTCAGACAGAATGTCAAGGTAAGGCTTAATTCAATCAATATCTCTTAGAAATGTTTTTTCTGTGTTAGAAATGAAAGGGGAAAAGGAGCTTTTAAGTGAAATATTTCATTGGAAAGGAATAATGGTGTGATGAGTTTCATACTCTAGAGAGCTGAACTTGGTTCTCTTTCCTAATACAGAAACCCTGTGAAATGCTGGGTAAATCACTTAAATTTCAAACTCCAATTAATTTGAAGAGGAGTAAAAATGCTTAAATTCCTACTGAGAGGTAGGACTCGGCCACTCAGTGAATTGGTTGGTAAAAGTTGATAGCTTTTTTTTCCTTATAAATCTTTGAATATTTTGAAAGTGCGTTCTGTGCATAGGATGTGGTGAGGGACACCATAGACTTTTGTGTATGTATTTGTATATGTATATCTGTATATGTGTTTGTATGTGTAACTGTAAAATATTAGTGAAAACATCTAAATGATAAGGGAATTGTGTTGGCTTTGTTTTGTTTTTTTCTTGGAAGAGAGAATCATGTAAACACTTTAATAACAGTATGGCTATATTTCTTGTGGACTCGATCCATGTGTCAACTTCCTGTGTTCTGTACTTCGATGTTCATCACATTTAATAGGGTTTTTTGGTGTTAATCTGTGTGATTCCTTACTCCCAGACTTGCGAATAATCAAAACAAATTAGTATCTATTTTTGTACAGGTTACAGAGGTGGTGTAGGAAAGTATAAAAGGGATGACGTTAACAAAACAGAACTAACATCAGAAAAAAAAATTGTTTTATTGTTTTTCCACTATATTGGGTGAAGCTAAAGATGGAAAACAAAGAACCTAAATGAAACTGTCTCTGATTTCCTTTCAGATTAGGCATATAGCAAATTTAGGATTAATATAAGCTCATAGTGAAATGTGAGTTAGTAAGAAATTTGGAGTAGCTCAGAGTAGATAATTTTATTCAGTCTTGTTAGCCAGACCAAAAAACTTGCTTAGAACAAATGTGGTTGCTTTTGCAGATATGAACCTTCTTAAACTATCTGAACAGATGATTATAGTTTGTATTACAAGCAGCTCAGAAATATATTTCTGGAGAAAAAGAAATGCTAGGTGTCAGCATGATTCCTGCTTCTATCACAGCAGTAAAAGAATCGAGCAATAGCTGATTTTAGACATTTGATCTTGCATTTCTTTAAAGAGATCAAAGCAAGTTTGATATAGTATAGCAGTTAAAGAATTTTAAAAGCCTTTCCTACAAGTAGAGTTTGACAGTCTTGTTTTGAAAAAAGTATTTTGATAATTTGATCCTGTATTTTGCTTGTTTGGCTTTATGCATCTCACTGAAGCCAGTGAAATTATGTATGGAGAGTTAAACTGCTTCTATCTTTATGCTGTTGAAGATCTTGACATTATTTAATGCTTAGCTATTCTGCAGTGCAGTTGTCTCCTGAAAACAAAGTGGGTGAAATGCAGAAATGTTTTTAAAAAGGAGAAGAAAAAATCTGCAAAATGAATTAGTACTTATTGGCAGCTGAGAGTTTTGCAACAAGATTTAGAGCAAAACTGTGAGTTGGTAATTATTATTTACTGCGCTTTAGCTCTTTGAATACAAATTAATGTGTAAGCTAAGTAGATCATTACCTCTGCTTTTATCTCCTCATAGATAAACTATGAGGAAAAAATGCCATTGATTTGAGAAAGCGTGCCTGTGCAATTATCTGCTCTCTTGCTGTTTACCATGTCTAAGTACAAATGTTGTATTTTGCCCTGACCACTTTAGCATGAGTAGAGAGGTCAGTACCATTAGCAGATTGATCCTTCTCACACTCGTTTTATGGCCCATATCCATTGTTAGTTTCACTTCAGTGACTTTTGTTTCTTTCACTTCACTTAATTTAAATAAACAAAATTCGGGGCTTTCAGCTCAGCTTATCTCCCCCTTTTTTCTTTCTGCTTGCTTTTTCTCTAAGCTCTCTACTCTTCATCTTCTCAGTCATTACATATTAATGCTATCTTACTGGTTTTCAATTCTTTCCATTATTTTATGACTCCTTCTATTGGATAAAAGTGGCTTATCTTAGATATTCTCTATTCATGTTGAAGTGAGTATGTTTCTGGAGTCCTTATTAATATTATTTTTCTTGTGGAAATCTACAAATTTTCATAAGCATTAGAATTCAACAAAGACTTAATTTTCATTTAGGACTGTTATTAGCAGCTTTAACTCGTTCTTGAGAATCTATATTTTTATGCACATTCACATGCTGATGTTTTAGTCATTTGTCTTTTACTTCATCTACAAAAAGATAGTAAATTCTTTAACATAAAATTAACATTTATCCTGGCAAATGCGAGTGAATTGCATATCAGTCTTCTAACAATGTTTGGTCAAACTGCCAGTCATTCAGCTTATTAGTGTCAGCACTTGTTTCTGATTTTTACTGTTCTTCAAGCAGTATTACTTTCTAGTTCACTTCCTAGTATCCTGTTTCTTCACCCTTTAGTACTCCTTATACCCAGGGCTCTTTTCCAGCCCACCTCGTCTGTCAGCACCAGACTCCTGTCAGAGCTCCCCTGACACCTGAGCTTTCTGACAGTCTCCAAACAGATGTTTAGAGCTGAACTCTGCTTCTTCATTGTATTTCTATGGCATTGTTTCTCCATCTATGTTTACATGTCCTCTCAGAAATTGATAGTGAAGGGGTTGTGCAAGCAGATGTGACTGCTTTGGTATTCTCACCTGAGTGTTTGTGCAGGAACCCTTCTTAAGAGATGAGTCGTTTGTTTTTGGTTCTTAAAAGTGCAGAGGCTGCAATGAGGTCCCATCACAGCCTTCTCCAGACTGAACAAGCCCATCTCCCTCAGCATGTCTTCATAGAGGTAGTGCCCCAGCCTTCTCATTGTCTTCGTGGCCCTTCTCTGGACCCTGTCCAACAGCTCCACGTAAATTATATAAATTAAATTAAAAATCATATAAATTATATGTGAAGGATGCTTTAGTGAAGAATCTAGCACTAGAATGGAAAAGTCCATAGAATCAGTGAAATAAAATTTCCATGTTTATAAAACCATGTTACTGAAATTATTAAAAAAAAAAAAGTTAAAAGATATGGAAGTAATTGCAAATGCCGTGACATAGTGGCAAATTCATGACTTAACATGAATTTGGATTCTGGTCACCTTATCTTAGTATACTACAAAAGAAAGAAAAAGATTTCACAGCAATTATAGTACAGGTAACCAACTGATATTTTAAAGCTTATAAGTCAGGTGTGGGAAGGAACAAAAAAGCAAATTGTTTTGAATCTAGTATTTAGGGCAGCATCAGAAATCCATTTTGGTGCAAGGCCCTGTTTGGGTGTTCAGTACAGAAAAGCTTTGTACATACTGAGAGTCTTAATAAATCAAATGAGAACAGTGTCTGTGGTTGTGTTTCTCTGCGAAATAACAGGTGTTGAGTGCATGTATTAGGACACCTGTTTTATTTGGCTGTTGTTTGTCCAGAGAAGCTTATTCATGCTAAATTTAGCTAGGCTGTGGCAGAGCATGAGTTCACTTGGGAACATGAATCTCTGAAATATGCTTTCACTGGAGCTTGATGAATAATTTAACTCACTAAATCTCTTTTCCAGCTTGCCATTTAACTGTGAATAGATTTCAATTTTGATTTATTTTTTTCTTTATTTGAGTAATTCAACCAGAAGTTTATGCAAATAGATTGCAGCCTAAGGATAGCTCATATATTACTCACGGACTATAGCTTCTGCTTCTGGTGATGGGATGGACTTGATGCCCATTGAAACAATTGGAAAGGTTCCTATATACTTCAGTTACAAAATTCTGTAGATAATTTTTCCATTGACTCCGATAAGTGTGGGATGAAGCTATGTTCTCAGCTGGCTACTCATGCTGTGTGACTGGGCTGATTGCACATACCATAGGGCTTCTGTTGCTTAACAAGATAACTTGAAAATCTACAGAGTTTTCAAAGATGAAAATGTTTTCTTAACAGAATAAGTACCATGATGTTTTCATTTCCTGTAAAAGTTTGTTGAAACCTCTGTGGATTTGCCAAAACGTCTGCACAAAGCAATTTAACATTTACATGGTAGATTCTTAAATTCATTAAATATTCAATATAGTTTTAACATTTATCATTCTAAAATCGCTTCACTGCCTAAACTCCTGAAGTTATGCTACATATAAATGGAAAAATCTAATCTGGAAAAAGTTTTAGTAATTACAATACGTAGTATTACTGTTTAGAAGGACTTCCTAACACTGTTTCTAGTAGTTAAGGTTGTACCTATTTTATTATATATATATATACATATATATATTATACCTATTTTGTTAGCTAGTAGTTCACAGTTTGAATTTCATTTCTTATAGTCAGAAGTCCTATTGGGGAAAGTGTATGAGAACTACAGAATAACAAGTGTGCACAGTATGATTAGCAGAACAGAAACATTCATGCATTTCTAAATTACATATTTCCTTTGATCTTCCATTTTTCTATAACAACTATCCATGAAATTGTATCTTCTAAAGTAATATTTCTTGAGATGTTTCTTTCAGTGTTCGTAATTTAGAACAGTGTATTTATTTGAATTCTGTACTATCAGATCTAAAATACCTGAAGGTATTTCTGAACCTAATTTTATGATTATTTGGCATTCCTTAGTTTTGTGTGGATTTAGAAAATACTTGCTTCATTGTTTTATTTTCATTGACTAACCGTAGAATAGCCTCTGATCACGTTAGTTGCTTAACCAAGTAAAAGATTCAGTTATGTGCACATTTCCTTAGTCATTTGGCAATCCTTATGGCAGCCAATTCCTTGAATTCCCTCCTGGCACAACTGATGATAAAACATTTGTAGAGACTTCATTTATATGCATAAGTGTTGCTTGTTCAGTCAATATTCTCTCAGTTTGCAAACTCCGTAATATCTTATACTTTCCATTTATGCTTGCGTCATCTCAATGCTATAAACAGTAGCTATTTACTGAGCAGGATACCCTGCTCCTTTCTCTTTGGTGATGTGAACCCTTGGAAGTCTATTTCATCACATTTCTCTTAATGCCAAATGCTGAATTTCCAGATTTCCTTGGATATTTGTAAAAACAAACAAACAAACAAAAAAACCAAAAAACAAAAAACAGTAAATGTATTTTGTTTTTCCTTTTTGTCCAGTTATTTTCATGTTACAGCTTATAATTTCTTTTAATTTTTAATGACCAACAGTTCCACTTGGGATTGTTGCAAGTATTCTGTGCCTATGCGAGGTTATCTACAGTAACACTGCAAACATTTGAAAGGAATAACCTTATTTCTTTTGTGAATAACCTTCTGAGATTCACTGATGGCAAAGGAAAACAGCAGGTGATATGTGACTTGAAGTATCTTTACTATTGCAATTTACTATAAAATTAACTGGGCAACAACCTATGTACAATGAATCAAAGATGACGTTCTTGTTGAGCTGTGTTTTAAGGAGCTCAGTTAATTCAGTAGATGGCACTATTCCTCCTGTGTCACTGAGCTGATAACCTGGCTGTTAGAGGATTCTCTGCTATGACAGTGTCATCTTTTTCTCTCCAGTTGAGACCAAAAAAGGTATTTGAATATTTTGAGTCCATTAAAGGATCCCGTGGGGGGATCCTTTATTTGTGAGAACATGGGCAGTTTTCTGCCAGGGTTGAAGTTGGAGTGATTATTAGATTTGGATAAATTTACAGTTGCGTTCCTGATCATCTGAGTTGTGCTTTGAACTCTTTTGAGTTCAAATTTTCTCAGCAATGATGCGGTTAATATCGTTGTTGTACAATTCATGAAAGCCTGCATAAGCCATTACTATTTCTTTAAAAAATTAAATCAAAAGCAGAGCCCTGGCCTTCACTAATTATTTCCATGGCATAAAGGGTTTGGTGCCAGTGGTAATGGTTAGGATTAAACTGTCTAAACCAGACTTTTTAGGAATACCAACAGTGTTATGCCAGCTTTAAGTGTTTATGATACTGTGATGTAAACAATATTGCTGAGTGCCAGTGGAAAGAAGATTTAAAATTTGCTCTAGAAATGTTTGCAACTCTGAAAATTCAGACTGTGGCTCAGTATGGACTTCTGGTTAACCAAAAATACTATAGCCATGTGAGGCTTTGACCCAGCACAGCTTCCCTTTCTAGTCCCTCTGATCACAGCAAAACAGTCATAAACTGTATGGTGTGTACCTGCAAGGCTGACAGCAATGCAGTCCAGTGATCAGACCCATCACAGTGAAAAATATTGAATTCCAACATGTATGAAGTTGCTTCTTTCATACATTCTCTCCTTTTTTTTCTTCCAATAAAAGGAATTCTTTCTTATTTTTGAAGGTTTAAGTTTTTTGATGTGCCTAATTTTGATGATTTGAGAAATCTGACTTTAAAACATTGACATAATTTTCCCAAGATTAAGGGGACGATGTTTTAGTTTGCTCTCATGGTTGAGAAAATTAGTATGTCAATAAATACATTCTTTACTTTCTGTACAGAGCAATATTGATTATCCCTGCATTCCTTCAAATTCACCCTGAATTCTGTCACTCAATAATATGCCATTCTTGTCACTCTAAAAGGATCCCAGGTGAACATAGCAAATCAACAATGTACTCAGCTCTGGTGAGGCTGCACCTTGAGTACTGTGTCCAGTTTTCGGCCCCTCACTGCAAGAAAGACATTGAGACCCTGGAGTGGGTTCAGAGAAGGGCAACAAAGCTGATGAGGGGTCTGGAGCACAGGCGTTATGAGGAGCAGCTAAAGGAGCTGGGAATGTTCAGTGTGAAGGAGAGGAGACTCAGAGGAGATGTTATTGCTCTTAGAACTACCTGAAGGGAGGTTGTAGTGAGCTGGGGGTTGGCCTCTTCTCTCTTGTAACTGGTGATAGGACTAGAGAGAATGGCTTCAAGCTACATCAGGGGGGATTTAGGCTGGACGTTAGGAAATATTACTTTTCTGAAAGAGTGGTCAGGCAGTGGAATGGACTGCCCAGGGAGGTGGTGGAGTCACCGACCCTGGAGGTGTTCAAGGAGCGTTTGGATGCTGTGTTGAGGGTTATGGTTTAGTGAGTACTCTTGGTGATAGGTGGGTGGTCGGACTGGATGATGTTGTAGGTCTTTTCCAACCTTGGTGATTCTGTGATTCTGCGATTCTGCGAATGCATCCTTCCTTCATTTATATTGTTTAATATAATTGTTAATAGATAAACCTGTTTGAACCATTAGCATGCATGTTATGCAAAACCAGCTTCCACAACATTCCTGAAGCAAAGTAATTAAGGCATTATTTCCATTAGCCCTACCGGCTCATGATGGCTTCTTACATATTTTGTGATAGGGAAAAAAAAGAAATCTGATCATCATAGAAGGTTGGTATTAAATGGGGCTGAGTGTTTTTTAAAAAATGTACTCTTTTTTGGTCATGTTGAATGATTCCTTGTCTTAGAAACTTTTTTTTGACCTTGCAGACAAAAAATGGTTCTGTGCTAATGAAGACTTAAAAGCATTTTAGCTCTGGTAGGACAGAGAAATTTTCATTTGCAGTTGTGATGGCCATGAAATAACGTCAACGCTGTGATTTGTGGAAAATCTGTTTGTATTGAAGTACATCCACTTGGGAGATTCAGAGTTAAATTTGGCTGTGAGACCCTGAAAGCTTTAAAGCTTTATGCATTTTTTCTCTTTAGGGACGTCCAAGGTTCTTTTTTTTCCTTTTTTTTTTTTTTTTTTTATTTCCTCCTCTGTGAAATTGAGGCATGTGCATGTGACAGTCAGTTTTCATGAAGACAGATCACTGTCTGTGCAAGGTCAAACATCCTGAAGCCTTTGAGTTTTGGCAGCTGCATCACTCAGAAATGGCAACAATCACCTATCAGTCCTTTGTCAAAAGCTTTTCTGGAGCATGTTATGTCATTTAGAATATCTTTATAATGAGTATGCAGTTAATTTGGCATGTGACCAACTTGAAAAAACACACAACAAGCCAACAACTAAAACCCAAACAAAGCATTTAAATGCTGAAAGGGTCACAAGGAACAGTGATCAGTTTGAAGCGACTTTGCTGAAGCATGTGACTGAGAAAGGGGTGTAACAGACTTGATCGTTTTCCAATAATGAATAACCAGAATTTCTAGAAATGGATATGCACCTGTCAGTACTATGTGCAGAGTTTCCAGTGTTCATGGGCCTTGGGCAGGACAGATGCTCAGCAACTCTGGAAAGGATTTATTTTCAATATAAAATAAAATGAAAAGCCCATCTTCAAAATCTTCAAGCATTTATAAATAGAGAGAATTTTAAAAGATCTTAATTTCCATTAGGACACAAGTATCAGGACCAGACTTCCACTTAAACTCACCAGCACAGTTTGCATTGTAACACCTGTAATCAAAGTTCGTAGGGACTTTGGCCACCAAATTGCTTAATTCTTTTGCAAATCTGTTTGTAACTGTTATATGATAGAACTTTCTTTGAAGCATAAACATCTATGCCTAAGAAGAGACACTAATAGAGCATTTTTACCTGTGAATGCAATAACTCTTGTTCTTCTGATATTCTCTCCCTTTTATGGGGGATGCCTGAAACTATAATTAAACTTCCATGATGTCTGGGGTAAATAGGATTCAAGCAGATTGTAAGAATAATCCTTACCTGTCATAGGATCATAGGTAAAATAGTGTGATGGTAGACCTACTTCTGTAGTTTCTGCTTTCATTACTCTCGGAGTATCTGAAATTAATGAGTCCAGGACATAGTCAGTTGAAGTTCTATCAGAAAAAAAAATAAATAAATTTATTAATGGTTAAGTAAAGCAAACTATGTTTCTGAAGCTATTAGTTGACAATAAAAGTAGCATTTATTGGAAAGGTTTTTGTTAGTTTGTTTTTAAAGTTTCTCTAAAAGAAATGCCACAGCTCAAAGCTTTAAAAAAGGTATTTTTAATAAGATCTTAAAACCAGGAGATAACTGGTTTCGATAATTCTTCCCTCTCATAGGAAACATCAAATTACGTGGTTCAAGAACTATTTCCTTTTAATGGGAAAAACAAGTAACACAGAAACAAAGTAACAAAGATTTCCTAGAGGAAATGGACCTGGGGGTGTTGACTGATGCTCAGCTGAACATGAGGCAGGAGTGTGCCCGTGTGGCCAAGTAGGCCAATGGCATCTTGGCTTGCATCAGGAATGGTGTTGCCAACAGGGACAGGGAAGTGATTGTCCCTCTGTATTCAGCTCTGGTGAGGCCGCACCTTGAGCACTGTGTTCAGTTTTGAGCCTCTCACTGCAAGAAAGACATTGAGGCCCTGGAGAGGGTTCAGAGAAGGGCAACAAAGGTGGTGAAGGGTCTGGAGCACAGGCCTTATGAGGAGCAGCTGAAGGAACTGGGAATGTTCAGTGTGGAGAAGAGGAGGCTCAGAAGAGACGTTATTGCTCTTATAACTACCTGAAGGGAGGTTGTAGTGAGCTCTTCTCTCTTGTAACTGGTGATAAGACTAGAGGGAATGGCTTCAAGCTACATCAGGGGAGATGTAGGCTGGACGTTAGGAAATACTACTTTTCTGAAAGAGTGGTCAGGCAGTGGAATGGTCTGCCCAGGGATGTGGTGGAGTCACCGACCCTGGAGGTGTTCAAGGAGCGTTTGGATGCTGTGTTGAGGGTTATGGTTTAGTGAGTACTCTTGGTGATAGGTGGGTGGTTGGACTGGATGATGTTGTAGGTCTTTTCCAACCTTGGTGTTTCGGTGATTCTGATTCTCTGAAACTTTAAATGAGAGAAACTTTCTGATTCTTCAATTACAAAATATTTTAAATCTAGGAAAATACATGGTGTATTAAGTGGAAAAATTATGGTAGATCTAAATTCTTCCTTTTTAATATTTAGCAGATTGAGAGATAGACTTTATAACCTTAATTTTATTTATTTATTTTTATTTTTTCAATGTAATTGAGAACTCATATGAGAGAATGTCATGTTTAAATGTAATTAGCCTGGCTATTGTGAATCAAATCCTTCATAATCCTAGTGTGCGCAGACTGAAGGACTGGATTTGTTTGTATTTGTAACTCCTGAAATGGAGCTAATTTGTAGTGGTTATGCTGATTTAGCTTATCTTTAAAATGAGCACACATTACAAGAGCTGTTTTGTAGTTTTAATATGCTGTGATTCATTTCACATTTAATTTAAAGACTTTGGCAGTAATTGATGCTCTCCCTTTCCCTCCCACCACCCTCAGCAAAAAGTAGTCTTCTATAAAACCTTGACACAGGAGCACACACCTAATAACCTCCTGCAATCTCTTCTTCTCCATATTTAATGGTTAGATGAGCAATGTGGATCATAAAGGTTTAACAAATAGTAAGTAGTTCCTTATAGCTGAATATGCAAATACCTACCGACATGTTGAGATGGCATTTCCCAGTTTAGTAACATCTGTGGCCCAGGAGAGACAATTTTTGAATATTGGAACTTGGTCAGTTCTAATGATTCAAATTCAGCAGGGCCTTGCAAAACGTTTATGAGTGTTATTCAGTAGTTGCATCTTTAACCACATTCTAGACACATGTAAAATTACCTGCAATTTTCTTAAGGTAGTAAGTGAAATAGAGCCTTTCAAAAGCATTTACACAATTCAAAGTAGATGATATAAATTCATTATTTTAAGGATGACTGGTGTCACTAATTTATTTGACTCTATTTGTTAGAAAGTACTATTTTCATTGCTAAGTAATTGTTTGAACATTTACATTTGTTTTTACAGCCAACATAGGTCACTACTAAAATACCGTGTCGCTGACAGGTTTATAATTCTGCTGACACAGGTTGGCAGATAGATGAGCATCCCCCATGGAAGATAAACATAAATGTCAATGAATAAATAGAACAAGGTCTGTTAGTGCAGTCATCAAAAGAGAAAAACCCCATAATAAAATAACAAGGCTTTTGACCCTTTAAATTATAGCTCACTAGCACACAACTATAATGAACAGAGCTCCTTAGCACTGATGGCAGTTTGTGCCTGGCATCAGTTTGTGTGGTTTTCACATCACAACCCAAATGGAAGGTCAAGTTGTTCCTAGAATTAACTAGATAGTCAACTACTTGAATAGCCCAAGTTTAAAGCCAGAGGAAATCTTTAAAGCTGTTCTGCAGGATTTGAATAGTGTAACTTCAGTGAGTTATAGGAAAAAGGAAGTTATATTTGAATATTTTTTTAATGTTTTCTGTTTAAGTTTTGTGATTGTTCCAGTCACTCATTCTGCCTAACATCTTCAAGGTTTATCATACAAACATTAAAACAGTGAGGTAATAGAATTTTGTTAATTAGTATTTTTTTTTTTTTTTTTTGGAAGTATTTCACAGACACTGGGGTTGTAACTTTACCCCACTGACTTTGCTGAGGGTAAACTGAGTTATCTGCTGGTGTGGTTAAGCAGGTTTTCCAGTGATAAATATTGTTGTACTAAAGTTTTAAAACATTTTGAGGACTTCAGATATTCAAATTATTTTACAAGTTAAGAAAAAGATGAGCATAATCAAGTAGCTCAGTATATTGAAGCCAGTGATATATATCCTGCCTATATTGTTCATGAATTTAGTTCATCTAATCAATATCATTTCCTTCTTGCCAGAGGAAAGTTTCTTTCTTAGAGCTGAGGTGGAGTTCAGTAGTTCAATACTTCTTTTCCAACACGGAAAAATAATCAAAATTGTTTATCAGTCTCAGTAATTGCACCTTCAAAGCGTTTGTTTTTTTTTTTTTTAATACATATATGTACCTATACAGAGAAATGTACACAGAGGTACACTCAAAGTAATGCTTCCTATTGTATTCTGTTGGCCCATGACATCAGGGGAAAATGTTGGTGGGATGGCAGGAGAGTTTAAACCTTCCTCGCAATATTCTATTGCATTTTGTTGCCGTGTAACAGATGGCAGCAGAGGGGCAGTCTGACAAAATGGTGGCTGACATGGAAGTGCATATGAAGCAAAAGTGTGTCGCTGAATTCCTCCATGTTGAAAAAATTGCACCCATTGACATTCATTGACACTTGCTGAATGTTTATGGTGACCAAACAGTGGGTGTGAGCACAGTGAGGTTGTGGGTGGTTCATTTCAGCAGTGGTGACAGCAACAGTGGGTCACCTCTGTTGTTGCAGACTTTTACAAGCGTGACATGCAGGCTCTTGTTTATCACTGGCAAAAGTTCACAGCTAGTGGTGGTGACTGCAGTTGAGAATTTGCTCTATCAAGCAGGGTGATATGTGGTACGTGGAGACAGGACAAGGGGAAACAGACATAAGCTGCAGCATAGGAAGTTCCGCACGAATGTGCGTTAAGAACTTCTTTACAGCGAGGTTGACAGAGCACTGGGACAGGCTGCCCAGCGGGGTTGTTGAGTCTCCTTCTCGGGAGATATTCAAGTCTTGCCTGAACGCCTATCTGTGTGACCTGGTTTAGGGAACCTGCTTTAGCAGGGGGGTTGAACTCGGTGATCTCTAGAGGTCCCTTACAACCCCTACAATTGTGTGATTCTGTGATTCTGGTTGTTGTGCTCCTTGTATCTGTTGTCATTTCCATGGAAATAAATGGGAGGCATTACTTTCAGAGTAACCTACATACAGCCGAAATAGTACAGTCCCCAAATACAGACATGATGTGACTCCAACTATGTGTAAATTGAAGGGAAGGTCTATTTCAGAGTTGGAGATCTTCTCATCTTTGAGGATGTAATTTCCATAAAATATTTATTAGCCAGGTATTCATGCTGGATCCAAACCTAGATCTTGATCTGCTTTAGGAATCTTTGGGAAAACTTTGTGGCAGCTACGTTTACTTATGCCATTACGATTAGCAATAACTACACTGAAATTGTCTGGCATCCTTTCAGCCAATTGAAAGGTGTGACTAAACATAACCAAGCTGCTTTTAATCTAGCTTGTTATGATACTGATATAAGTCACCCTTTCAAATGTGAGCTTTAGTTTGGGCTGTTTCCATCTGAGCTATCTGAATTAGAGCTACTCAGATCCTGTTCACTAGCGTTACAAACATTACCCCTTTTAGAACCTGTTCTTAGTTTCCTTGGCAATCCCTTTGCTGCTTATACTGTTCATCATTCTCATTCCTATTACTTCTATTACTCCAATTACAATCTTTCATCTTTCAGTGAAAGTCACATCTATGTTGTCAGAACAGCAAATGTGAGAATCACCACAATAAAAGATTTTTTTGTAATTCAGTTATTGTATTTGTATTTAGCTATTTGTAGTAAGTGTCGTAAAAGTTTGAGGAAATGAGGTTTTTTTCCTCTCAGAAATACAGTATAATTCAGTGTTTGTAAAGGTCCCAGAGAGTGGAATTACTGGAACTTTCATAATGAATTCAATAATATAAATGGGAAAGTATTGTTTTTTCTCTAAACAGATTCAGCCTGTCAGCAGGAAATTTTTGTACCAGTGCTAGTCATTTCATTGTTGTGGGGTTTTATTTCTCTTTATACTTTATTTTTATTTTATTATATTTTACTGGTATCCTTGTAAGTGCCTCTGACTGAAGTTTGTCATTGGCACTTTGTCTTTTCATTATTGACTGATTTTTTTTGAAAGGCATTGCATATTTATGCTACATTTCTTAAATATGAATGTCTTAAATAGATTGAATACGTGTGCGTTCTCGCAAAAAAAAAAAAAAAAAGAATTTGGTGATTGTTCTAATTGCTGAAAATATGGCTGCAAGCAACTGAGAAGTCATAATTTGGAGTTAAAGTTTTCTATACCCATTAAGGAGAATTGTTTTCAGTTGAAATCTTTTCCATTAACAGCAAGGCAACTATTTTCCACTAAAATCTAGCTTTTCTGCAAGATTTCTTTTTTCTTGAAGACTGTTTGCTATAGCTACCATGCCTTTGTTCTCATTCAGCATTTGCAATGATGCTCTGTTGAACTTCTACCTCTTCTTCGTACTCCTATCTTGACTTTACTCCAGTTAACGGTTTGTAAGTTAACCTTAGGAAAAATGCACTGGGAGAGGCCACAAGCACTGCGACATCACAAACTCCTTGAAGCAAGGGCTTAAGCTGCCTTGTAGAACAGATCTATTTGTTCAAGGGGAACATGACACTTTGAGAGATTAGCTGGTTTCTGGCAGAATTTGTAGTAAGGTGTGTGCTTTTTTAGAATTGCATGCTTCTTGGAGTCAAACATGCATTGGCTTTGTGCCATCGTTTCCTGACTTCTTTTCTGTGTGGTGTTTGTAAAGCAAACCTGAGTGTTTCGTTACGATTTTTCTTTGTAATAGTAAAATATGGCCTGATGTTCTCCTGCTGTAAGCATAGTTGCATAGTTCCAGTCAATCTAGACCAGTTTCAAATATATTTTGTAACTTCTGAATAACAGTAAAATTTATGGAGACTGTAATCGTACTGATTGGCTTTGCATCTGGAGCTGGGAATGGGTTTCCTGGTGAATGCTGTGGTCCTGATTCACACAAAATTTTTTGCTGAATTCTGTGTGTTAAAGGCAAAAAGATATTTTGGGTGACAACTATGGCTGGTTTTAATATTTCTAATATGATTTGCTTTATCTTCCTTTTATTATTACTCAAAGTGTAGATGCAAAACTTTTTTTTTTTAAATTAATGTAAGATAATTTATTGATCATCTTAGAACAGTAGTTTTTCTTAGTATAAATATTTGACTTCAGAATAGTTCAGAAAGAGACTATGAAGATACAATAGGTGTCCAACTTAAAATCAAATCCAGTTTTTGCAGAGGTCAGAGGTAATAGCAAAGAGATCAGGTAGATGAGAAGAGAGGTGAATCCATCATACTTCCTGACTGGGCTTCTTCATACAGTGCATAAACTCTACAGGTTAAAAACAGACACAAAAAGACTTTCGTAGAAGACCACAAGGTATCCACCTGCCTTCAGCGTAGGTAAAATAACTGCAAGCTCTGTAGTTCACTGCCAAAGTTAGGATACATTCCTGAGCTCTGTAATTTCATATTTTGAGGTAATATAATTCAATCTTCTCCTCAGTCTTTTTATGGAGTATCACTGTCTTGTCTCATTGAAAGATTTCAAAAGGTTTTGTCATTGACCGTGTGTAATCAGGGCATGCTATTTTTCAGTGCAGAACTTTAATTACATATTTCATGTTTCTGGTGTAGGGGTTTTCTGTAGATAACATCTGTTTGAAGGAAGGAACTCTATTTTCAAGCCTGGCCACCCTTACTAATTTCTAAGACCTTGTTTTTAATTCAGTGATATAGTACTCATGAGTGTTGAAATTTCCCATGTAAAAAGGCATTACTGCTCATAGCAACAACTTGCAGACCCTTAGTGGTCAAGGAGTAAGCTGAATCTAAGCCGCAGTGCTACATTCCAGTAATAATATACAATAGGACATTAGGATCATTTTATGGTTATTACACCCACAGATCTGCAGTAAGGTGAATAATGAGACATAAGATGAAAAGCAAATGGTTTCAGCAGCTATACAGGGGTGTTTAATGCATAATAATTTTTCATTCTGGAATGGTTTATCCCTGAATGAGATCAAATCTGTTCTGTAACATAGCATAATTTATGAATAAATTAGCCAAAACCCAAATACGCTCCTCTTTCATGAGACGTATGAAAATCTAGAATGTCAAACTTAAACACAGTAGAATTCTACTTGCTCCTGCTGCAGCCATACCTTGCATAGTTACTGCTTCCCTTGAGGCATTTTTTTCTACAGTGTAAATACCTCTTTGTAATAGCAACATCTAATACAATTTAATCAGCTTTTATTAAATACTGATTGGAAAAAATGAGATTTGGATTAGGCTGATAGCTAATTTTCCGTTGGATGCAAGGCTTGAATGAAGTAAGCTACAAGAAGTATAAATAACTTGCTCTGGAGAACAAGAATATTCTGACTGCAAATTCAGTGCATGTTCAAGGGCTGACAGTTTCCTTTAAAGCACTCAACAGTAGGCATAATTAGGAAAAAAGAGGTGTGATTTTATGTTAAGATTTATATCCCATAAAGATTTATCATACTAAGATTGTTCTAAGACATATATTGGTCTGAAGGAAACAAGAAACGTCGTCTATTCTGCGAAGACAGAAACATTGATTGACTTTTGTTTAGCTTTTCATAATACTGGAAAATCTGTCCAAATCTGTGTATGCTTGTGTTTATATACAATGCAGCCTTAAGCAATCAGATTTTTTTTCAAAATGCACAAGGTGAATGACTTCCCAAAAGGAATAGATATTAAGAAATAAGTTCATTTTGCGTTTATGATTTTATTGAGACAGAGAACAAGAGGCTTATTTAAGGCACTGGTTTGGGAAAATTTACTGACCTTAGATTAGTTTCTAGTCTGCTCTGAACTAATATCATGATCAGGAATAACTTCGTTTGCTCTTCAAAAAAAAACAAAAATGTTTAAGATGCAGTAAGAGGCAGTGTTGTGTCAGAATGCTTGAGCAAAAGAAAACGCTACTGGAAGTGTTGATTTGTAATGATGATGTGGAACAACATAGGAATACTTTGACTTAATTTTTTTTCTTTATAGTACATTCTCAATTATTTTAAAATCCATTTTATTCTTGTCGCCTTAATTTATTACCAAGAAGCAAGCAGATGGAGCAGTTTTTTTCTGGAAGCAATTTGAAAGAGATATATTGTTCCACACAGTGCAACTCCATTGATTTATAGCTTCTACAGCTCAGGAAGCATCTCTGGATATGCCTCTGTTGTTTTGCTCAATGCAAGGGGAAAGGGTTTTCAGTGCAATCTCACTTTTAATGAAATAACTTCTACATAAAGAAGTTACACAGTGAAACATTGTCATCACCATATAATCAAATTGAAATTATCAGATATGATGATTTTGCCAAGACTATGATTTTAAAGCTTTTTTTTTACTGATTTTTTTGTTTGTTTGTTTGTTTTTTTTAACATCTAGCCTGAGAGAATGAGAGATTAAGCACCAATTTGAACAAAGAGGGTTTTTGTGCCATTACAAGCAAATTGTATCTTGATGTGAGGAAACAGTATCAAGTTTTGCCAGAGGTTTAGTTTGGGTAGTAGAATTTCTTGAAGCATTGGAACGGGCTGCTCAGGGAAGTGATGTTGTTTCCATCCCTGGAGGAAAAGAGATTTGTGAGTGTGGCACTAAAGGACATAGTTTAATGATGGGAGATGGTAATTCAAGTTCATGGGCTTGATGATCTTTGAAGGTCTTTTCCAACCCTGGATGAACCAGTGGTTATATTCATGCAAGTATCTGAAGAGCTTCTGAACTGTTTATATATTATCAAACAGACCTGTTCTAATTAAATTGCTGCTTATTACAGAGGTCTCTTTTTCAGAACGTCACACCTAAACATGCTCTGATAGCACCTGGACTCTAGGTAGTATTTCAGCTGTTCACACTAAAAGTATTTCTTGAGCACTAATAACTCAGTCATTATAAAAATTATCACCTAGCAAGATAAAACTAAAGCAGGAGGGTCTTAGCCTTAAGATAAAAGCAGTGGGAAAATGAGGGTATGAATTTGTAAATTATCATTTATTAAATTTGGGGTATTGATATTTCAAATGTAAAACTCTTGTTTAATGAGACAAATACTTGCAAATGACGTTTTAAGAATAAATGAGACTGAAAACTGTAGTAAAACCACAGGAAGAGGCTTTAGATGTATGGGTAATGAAGTGAAAGCATTTGTGTTTATGATATTATATGATCTCTTTCATTGTTACAGTAGTGATGGAGAAGAAGAGGAGGAGTAGTTATATGGAGATACTTAGTGCAACATCTGGCTGCCAGAAAACGGGCCACTTAGTTTATAAAAGGCACCTCCAGATCACATGCACAGTGATGTTCTTATCAGAAACTTAAGTGTCTTCTAACAGGATGAGCAGCTATAAATTCATAGTGCCTTCCAGATGGATTGCATTTGATATTATCCATGACTTTCCTAGCAAACCTAGAGGTTGTGGGAAAATCTGCTTCAGCCATATGAAATGGAAGATAGATGAGTACTGGTGAAGAGAATGAACAGTGAATACAATAACTTAGGCTTTATTGTTAGTAAGAGGCCTTAAATATATCCAAGGAGATAATGTCACAAAGGATTGGAACCTCCATATGGAACTCAAGAATGGGGGGACTGAAAGAGAGAAGAAAATACCAACATAAGGGGATCACTCTGTACCAAACTGTTACTGCCTGAAATCCCTTTGTGCTCTCCTGACAATTCCATCTAATTTGCATTGAAAGAGGTTAAAAGACGATGACAGCTGTGCACAGTGTATCAGTGCATGAGAAAGAGAGTAAATTTTGCAGTACATTTTGTCAAACTGCAACATAGAGCTGGCACTGGTCCAGAAGTATGAAACATACTGGCTTGTCTTGAAAGGGAAGTAATAATTAAATAGTGTTAGTAACATGAATAATAAATATGAACCGATAATTGGTTCTATAATAGCTAATAGCTTCTTCATTATTATTGTTGTTGAATTTGTTTGTATTGTATATTACTTCAGGGCTGATTACGAAAGGTGCTGCACATGTGCATACATCAATACACCTCTGTGTTCATATACACAGACAAAATATCTATACAGAGAAAATACTGAGAAGGTCTTTGGCTTAAGGAGTCATGAAAAAATTAGCACACTACGTTATATGCATCATGATTCTAAGTAGTGGTATTTCTTAATAATTGCTGTAACTCCAGAAAAAGTAATGAATGAAACTGAAGAGAAAAAGATACACATGACAGAAAGATTGAAAGGAGGGAGAATGACAGTTGAGGAAGAAAATAAACTAAAAGACAATGGCAATTGATTTGATATAGGATATATTGGTGTGGAGGAATGGAGATAAATAACAATTCCAGCTATACCTTTGGGTTCTAATCCTATGTTATTGAAAACAGCTTTATAGACTTCAGTAAGCATAGATTTCTGCCTTGACAGGATTAAATCTAGAAAATGACAAATGAGACATTAATCCAGTTTCTTCATTCACTTCAATTCTGTAGTAACAAGAACATTCAATGAATGTCTTCTGAGTGAGCTATTTTTCAGAATTTTTCTGTATAAAAAGGGAAAGTAATGGAAATGCAGAAATGACAGTTAATTGTCTACATTATGAAAAAAAAAATATTTTTTTTCATACGTTGAAGCCTACATCGCCTAAAACTTCATCTGAAGCTATTTTACAACTGCCTGCTCTCACCTCTATTCATGTTGACTTTGCTGAGCCAGCACTGCCTTCTGTCAGTCTTGTACACTGGAAGGACTACATCTAGAAGAGCAGGTTGACTCAGCAAGCGTAAGATCAGCAGGCTGGTGAAAGCCAATTTCAGCAGGAGGATTTGAAAGTTATTATATAAGTTGCTCTGCAACCTGTTCAGCAAAACAGATGGAGAGTAGAGGCCAGATGCAAGGGCAGAGCTGAGTAAGAATACAAGGATAATAGGACAGACAGGGGAATATCAGAAATAGACAAGTAAATAAAAGAGTGAGGAAGAAGAGATTTCTTTAAAAACAGAATGGCACTAGACTATCTTAAAGAAATATATTGCTCAGCCTCTAATTTGAACTTCATAATCATTTATACAAAATATTCTTGGGTGAATATACAGATGTATATTAATTTTTTATAGAGTAGACAGTTAATAGTTGGAGTTTACCTGACCTAAGCATTATTTTAAATATCAGATTATTTTAAGACCAAATTAGCTTTCTCTTGTAGATCTCTGCACTTCCACTGAGAAAGAAAACAGGAAAAAACACCTACTATTTTACAGTATTATTCATATTCATGATACAATACAAAATGATCAGCATCGCAGATTTGATAGAATATAATTGCACTCTGAACATTTTGTATTTATTCATGTAGAGCATTCTCATATTGTTCTGATGAAGCTGGTGATGTTTATGTTTACAGCTGTACAAGGATACAATAGATACTTTTCTGTTATTCTGGTACGGAGATTGTTTTCTAGGTTTTGCCATATATGTTGTTCAGTATAATATCACAAATAGTTGTTTGACAGTCTATACAACACATCTATTATTCATACATTATTCTACTTATCAGCTTTTGTTGTGCTGCATGTTTTTATGATTCAGTAATTCCTTTAGCAAATATTTATTAAAGATTTGAGTGCAATTATCATTCTGTAAGAACTGTTTATATTATGTTTTACATGGTTTTTCTTTTTTTTCTGAAGCCTTAATATTTATGTAAGCACATTTCTGGCATATCTCTGCTAAACAGTAAAATTGTAGCCTGCTCCTAAGTTTTCTAGAAGAAAACAGAGGTCTTGTTGCTAATCAAAAAGACTTCAAAATAAGTTCATTAAGTAATATATTTTCTATCTTCTGTGTAGCATGGGCAGGCTAACAAATAGAGAAAGCTAAATTTGGCGCATTTAAACTAAATTCATCATAGTTGTGCATTTCTAGCTCATGAATATTGGCTGGATAACCTGCTATGGAGTTTGAACTTTCTTACACTGTGTCAAGATCAGAAAAATGATGACATTAAAACGCACACTGCTAAGGAAAAATAATAATCTAATTTTACCTAAGATGAACAAAATTAACCTTCATTTGAATAGGACAGCATATAGAGCATTTGGCAACCTGAAACTGTCCTTTTCTGAGGACACAGAAGACAGTGATGAAACTGCCTATATGCCAGCTTAAAACTTTGTTCTTAGAGGCTTTTACACATGAGTAAGTGCTAAATAATAATAATAAGCAGAGGCTGAAACAAACTACTGGTATCTGAATGGTGTCAACGCAGTCAAGATAAAGAACTGGGAGCTCTTCAAGTGAGTCAGGGTGTGACAAAATCTGTACTGATGAATGCTGACATCCTGAATAAAATCACTACATGACTTCACCTAGGTCAAGAAACTACATTGTTTCCCTGAGCCACAATGACAGCAGGGTGACAGAGATTAATAGCTTTGTATTGACTGAGCAACTTCCAGTTCCTTATCTTTGTCAAGTCAAGGCTCTGTCCAAGAGCTGAAATTGTTATTAGACTTATAATTGCAAAGACATTTAAAGGGTTTCCCCTTAAGGGACTATGAAATCCAATAAACCTTTCATAAAACCTCAAGCATTCAAGTGCAAAACCCTTGTCTCAGAGACAGGCATGCTCACAGCCATAACAGGGGAAACCTTGAAGCCTCATACATTGAATAATGTTTGATTTATGAAGTTGGTTTGAATTTGTATCAGTTTTATTAAAAATATATGAAAGAATGTTTTAAATATGAGTGAGCTGTGTTCACTTCTGTCTTGATCAAGTACTCTGTGTCTGAGCTGGAGGTCTTTCTTCACCTGTCACTTAGATTCATGAGAGCTCAGGAATACTGAATTTGTATTGCTAATTTAAGGCGCTTAATTCAATTTGGATGAGATTAAAACTCAATTCCTCACTGAAGTTTCAAAATAAAAGCTTTAAGACCAAGCTTGAGTTTCATTACTATTGTTGATTTGTAAGGAAATGCTTGGAGCATGTAAAGAGTTTTCAGTGCTGTATGTCAGATTTATTTAATGAAAATCTGTGAATGAGAGAATGCAGTGTTTAAAGCAGTAGATTTAATGCCTATCTCTGTGGCTTACTTAGTGTGTTGTACTGGAACTGCCTAAATTGAGAGACACGATTGGCTTCAGCAGATACCAGATTCCTCCTTTTGTTTAAGAGACTTGAGCTTTACTAGGAAATCATGGCTTGTCAGTAACCCACAGTGTGCTGAATTTTCTGTTACTCTATTTTCCTAGTCAATTGCTTAGAGGGCTTGAATTGATGCCAGTCGTAATGGTGTCGTTGCAGTTATTTTGCAGTGAAGCAAGGGAAGTCGCATAGTTCACACTAGTGGAGTATCTGCTCCATGATCTTAAAAAAGGGAAAATCTTAAAATATTACTGTGATGCATTTCTTGTCTAAACTGTGGGTTTTTGTTTTGTTTTGTTTTTTTTTTTTTTTGCTAAGACATTAAGAAATAGTTAATATTAACTACAGTTAGTATAATTAAAACTATGTTTCTAATAATGATAATCAATTTTAATAGCTATAGTTTAGTCAGGCAAAATACCTTTCTATAAGCATTTATCATTTCTTCCACTTCGAACACAAACTGGGTGACATCCATCAGAACTAGCTACCTCGAGTTACACAGCTCTAGGTGTGACTGCAGCCACAACAGAATACTCTTTAGATGTTCAGAATACAGAGTATCCCAGTGATTATTTTGCCTTAATGTGTCCACTTAATTCACATGCAAATATGTGACTAATGCAAGTTACCATGCTCTAGCCATTTTTATGTTTCAAGAATTAAAGAACTTATGAAGATCAACAAGTATTGAATACAACTGAGGGTCCTTTCTGCACACGGAGTATAATATCTATATAAACGCCTGAAAGTTAACAGTGAGATTTCAGAATTGATTTTTCTACCTTGTCTTCGGATTCATCCGAAGATTTGTTGAGCTACATTCCCAGGCAGAATTAAGAAAAATAAGAAACAGTTTCTGCTGACATGAGTTTCAGTCAGTATAAGAACTAAAAGCAACACAGCTAAAAGTAGGTATTCTGTCTGATATTGAAGAGCCATAAATTGCAGGATTAGGAAGGGTCTCTGGATTGTAGAAACTGTTGGGAAGCATTTAAAAACATAGTGCTAAACTAGTGTTTTTGCCTTAGGGGCAGACTTTTATGAAATACTTTTTTTTTTTTTTTTTTTTTTTTTCTTTTTGGATGAATTTTTGCTTTTACTTTCAGTTATTTAAAATGCTTGCTTAGCAAATAAAATAAAGCTTTTCTTTTATTTTCTTCAGTTTCTGAAAACTTCTTTGACAGCTTTACTACTGACTGATTTGGTGGCTAATGTAAGAAAAATAAAATGTGGAAAGAGGGGGGTTGTGACCAATGTACTTCGGATTTTGAAGGAGCAGATATTCATTAATTCCAGGTCCTTTTGACTTAACCTTTAGAAAGAATAATGAGTAATCTTCTTATTGCCTAAAATACTTATTTATTTTTATAATTTAAAGTTGTTTTTTTTTTTCCTCTAAGAGCTTCCCAGCTGCTACAGTCTACAATCTCAAATAAGGTTGTATTAGTTGCAGTATTTACATTCGCAGGTACATGTGTATAGAATACACTGCGATGCACATATTAGGATGCTCTATTTCACTTTCAGTACTGAAATTTGCTTTTTATTATGTTCACATGATTATAGAAAATCATTATTAGAGAGATTTTAAGTTAGTGTTAAGCTTAGAAGTGAAAAATCCCACTCTTCTTTCCTTCAAATCATGGAAAGTAATACAGGGGTTTTGTTCTCACAGTGCTGACTGACCTCTAATGCTGTGAGAAAAGCCACATCTCCAATGGTGTACCTTCCACTGTGGTTTAGTGTTGTTTCTAGCATAAGATTTTGCTTTTCTGGGGATATTTCCCTCAGATCAGCTTTCTGCATGTGGCCACTGAACTTTGAGTAAGAGCTGCAATTTTAAAGCATTTCAGAAGCATTACTGCTTGACGCATTGTTCTCTTATCTGGTAACTTTTTTCCCTACTTAAGTAAGAACTTAAATCAGCATTGTATGCATATTATCTAAAGTAATTGTTAGAAAGGCTTGAAGTGTAAGCTGAAAACTACAGAAAACCTTGGTGTTTCTATTTGGTATTTTGATGTCCACGGAAAAATGAATATCATTAAACCTTCTGAGTATTTCTGCCAATATTTGATTTTTTATATTATGCTTTTTTTTTCTTCTAAAGTTTTCATGTCTCAGTGTAATTTCTCATTTCTAATTGTATTGCCACAAACTAAATTGCCTTTGTTACTCAGTGTGGGAAAAAAAATTAAATGATACAATTGTGATGTAGAGAAAATTGTAATCAATTGTTCGCCACTGTCTCCTGGCAGCAGATGAGTAGCTTAACTTTTTTTCCTCTTCTTGAATTGTTATCATTCATTTTACATATATTCATGTGTGTTAATCTGCATTTATTATTCTTAAATATACTAAATAATAACTCTCTGTGTTCTTATTCACATAAATCCGTATTTTTTTGTGTCCGTCTATTTAAGAGTGCAATGATTAGTGTAATTAATACATTCTCTTTCTGGGCCATATGGATTCTACAGTGTTTTGCTTATCCTAATTGTTGCCTGTTAATGCAATGAGTCATGAGGCCGGGGAGCTGAGGACCTATTGATCACATTCCAAAGAATAATGGAGTGAACAGACTATGTCAATGTCTGCAACAAACAGGTCAAGTTCTTAGCTACTTTTTTTTTTTTTTTTTAAACAAAATTTCAATCTCAGTAATAATTTATTGTGTGACAAATAGAATAAAAATATACAGATTGATTGACATCTTAACATAAAAAGCCAATTGGTACCTGCCTTGTTGTTAACCATCTAAAGCTGTAGGACTCACAATAGATGTTTTTTGTTGTTTTTTCTTAAGTCCATCAATTTTTAAATTTTTATGTTGGGCCATCTGAATAGTTATGTTATGTAGTTGTGATTAGATTTACTTACACTAAATATTATTATCACCTTTACCTAAATTTCTACTAAGAAATTTAAAAATGGTAAATGATTCACTAATGAACTAACAATTTAGTTGCTCCTTTTTTTAATGGATGCAATGAGCTGTTTTAGAAATAATTAATTTCTAGAAATTGCAGTAAAGAAGTTTAAAAATACGCCTTATTATACCTAGAGGACGGTATCAGTCAATGCAACTTCTGTTCAGCCGTGGGCTTCATGCATCTCTTTAGTAAACACACAATGTCTGAATTTCTCTGTTATCTGTGAAACAGGGTTAATACTGTTTGCGAAATATAGATATTAAAATTCATATTAAAATTTCATACCTTGAAATCCATGTTTCGCAGATTTGATGGTCACTCAAGATTTCATACATTGACCTTACATTGTATTTATTCTTTTGGGGGGAGTAACATTTAACATTAATGTGGGCAATAGATAATTGGATATTTCCCTGTCAGATATTTCCCATTGATTCTTACCAAAGCTTATACATGGCAATATACTGGAAGAAGAAAAGTTTTCTAGCATGGATAAATAACTTGTTGCAGAAATATCAGTGTTCTAACTACAGCTGTACCTTGTTGGTAGTGGTAGGAATTGGTTACAGTGAGCATTTAGTTGCCAATTCATCATTTATTCCAGCAGATGACTTATGAATAATCTTGCTGTAGTCAATGAGAAGCTTAAAGCACTGACAGCAGAGAGACAATTTGAGCCCAAACCTTTGCTATCTTCTTACTGTTTACAAAATGAATATGAATAGCATAGCTCTCCCTACCTGGTTCTACCTTTTTGTAGTACTGTGTACTATGTAGTACCTTTCTGTACTACTATGCAGTAAATGCTCTCATGCAATGTTAATATGACCTCCCATTATACACAACAATCAGTGCTTGTCAGGTCTTCATACTGTGGTCAGTTGTCAACACGTCCTAATAGTTATCGTACAGTGGGAGCTATGGCAACCATTGCTTTCCCTTCACTGTTCAGGAAGTATTGACACTAACTATGCTGTTAGTAGTTGCCTGTTTAATTTTTGATACAAATCCTATTTGTTTTTTTAAGCTTTATCTGTGATTATCATTGTTTGGAAAACCCAGTGCTCTACAAGGTAGTCCATGCTAGTAGTAATTGTGTTTTTCTCACAGTTTTCTTGTCTGTCCCAAGGTAAATTTTAGCCCAGTTTCTGAGTGCAAATGAGCTTTGCCAAGTCATTCCTTTTTGAAGTTCCAGAGTGGAGGTAGAATAGTTTCACTCCGTTCGTAACAGTATTAATTTAACTGTACAGAGCTGTAGAAAAGATGGGGAAGGATAAAATAGAACTCATTGCATTTTCATCACAGGAGAGCATGCTATTTCTTCCAAAAGTTTGGATGGAAGTACAAAGAGATGAAAAGATAAAGCCAAGTATTCTTTCTTCCAATTACTTTTTCTTCAGCAGTGAATTTAAATTAAGAGGCCTTATAGGATAGTAATTATTGAACTAAGTAGAGTTTCTCTCCTATTGTAATAAAATAAACTGTTTCCTTTTCTTAATTTTGGTAGTTATTCGCTTGAAAAAATGCAGAAAATCATAAAATCTGCAGCAGCTGATGAATGTATTTATTACATAAACGTGAAGCTAGGAAACAGTTATTTTTATTGATATTAGATTTTATTTCTGTACAACTGAATACTCATTTAAAATGCTGTATCTACTAAATAAACAGGATACATTTAACAAATGTACCTTCAGAGCAGCTTCCTGTCCTGAACACTTAGTGGCTCTTCTAAGTCAGTGACATGTGTAAATACAAATCACATAAAGTCACATGGTTTAAGTATTTCCATATCCTACATTCAGGATTTAAAGTGCAGCAGTGAATAGGAAAGCTTAGCTGGGTCAGGGCCTTAATTAGAATGGTGTGCCTCTGTAAAAAATCTTAGGAAAGAGAATAAATTAGGTTTACTGTAGCAAATATTTACAATCACATATGTCATCATTGCGCATGACTCCATGATTTAAATTCAAGTGTATTGCAAAGACATGTAAAGCTGTGCCTGTTAAAGCTTTCTAATGTTAGGTCTCCATCTGAAGAACCAAAAGTGCTTTAAGAACATTTAGTGAAGAAAAAGATTTGACCTCTTGATTGATTGTTAATGTTTTTTGTTTTAATATGGAAGGTGAGAAACAAGTTATTTTTGGAAACTATTGGCTCTAAGGATCCTAGGTCTATAGGAAGAATATTAGTTTATAATCAGAATGTTGAAAATATTTCAGTTTCTATAGCCTTAGTTCTGTTTCTCTCCTCAAAGTAATAAACACCGTACACAGGAGTATTGCTAAAGTAGACTTCTGATGGCAACCTGAGGTGTTGGATAAAGTTACATTGCTCTGGGAAAAAAAGAATAGTGGTTTTTTTATGAGTATTTTTATAGATAAAAATGCTTGAAAGAGGGTAGGGGAAGGGAATGGTATCTGAGCTGTCTTCTGAGTAATCTACTATTTTAAAATTGTTTGAATGCGTGGCATCACTTCCCACAGGTTCCTTAGGTAACCAGAATATTTTTTGGTATTTTGCATTTACCTGAATTCTATTACTTGTGTGAGATGCAGGTTGTTATTTTGTGTGGGGGCCTCAAGTCTTATGATGTCACTTTTTCACCTTTTACTCTGTACTTGGGGTATTCTGTGGCATATTTCTTGTATACAATACAATACAATAAACATGTATTCACTCAGTGACAGATGAAGTAGAGCCACGGTGGCATTTACTTCCAAAACAAATATAATTAGCTAATAAATAAAAAGGTTGGAAATGATGCCTCTTGTTTTTCTGATTTTGCTGCTATTGATATATATGTGAACAAAAATGTAATTTTATTTTTTTTTAATATTCTTCTTGACAGGAAGTTTTTTTGAACTAGCTGGAAAGCAGAGACTTTCAACTGAGCAGCACTAGAGCTGCCACAGTAAGGACAGAAATTACCAAGAAAGGAAGGAAAAACAGCCGAAATCTTGAGACATCCATTTCTGATTTTGGATTGCTCCTTTAATACTCTGGACATCTATAATCATTATTCTGATGAGTACTTCTTAGCAATATATTCCCAAATAGATGAGTTTTGTTCTGCATTGGAACATATAATTTAATCTTAAGAGACTAGGGAAAGTCCACAATGTGTTTCATATGCAGTAGTTATGGATTAACATTGGTCCTCAAAGCAGGTACTTACAGAATCAAACTGGAACTCATCTGCTGACATAGTGGTCTATTTGAAGTGATCTGTGATCATCTGAAATTCAACAGATATTGGTGGGTGGGGAATAGTATATTGGTATCTTGATAAAATATCTCCCTCTGCTTTTTACTCTGCAAAATAGGATGGTATAATTTTACAACGTAGCTTCACTTTTGCAAGCAATATACCAAATATAATTTATCTTACTGAAAGTATAAACAATATAAATGAAGTAAGATTTGGTAGATCTTCTCATAGCATCGTTTCCATGGCTAATGCCATTTTAAGATGACAACAGTGTTATGTTTTCTTGGTAATAGAGGCTGTGCCACTTCCGAATGAATGAGAAGGTGGCTAGGAGAAGAACAGGATAAACAGAAAATCGTAGTTTCACAGAGGAGATTTTAAGAAAGTGGAGGAAGCAGACACAAGCGAGTTAAAGAGCTGTAAAGAGTGACCAATGTTATTCGGTAAAAACAGATGGATTGCCATTCAGAAGAAAGATGGCTATGCCTTAATGAAGACAAAAAAGACAGTATTCAGAACAGTGAGCAAAACAGCTTTGCCCAATACAGGGTTATGAAGGAAGGTTATCAAAGTTTCCTTGCAAGTAGTCGTTCTTGCCTCAAGTGAAGGGGAACCATCTTCACCAAAGAAATTTTACTGCCCCTAAAATAGAACGTAGTGTTTGTGACTGAATATTCAAATATATTCAATTAAAAAAAAAAAAAAAAAAAAGCCAACTTAGTTAATTATCGGATTACTAGGAAATTAAGCAGTATTACTGTTATTATCATGAGGCCACATTTTCTTTTAATGAAAGTAATAGTGGTAGAGAGTTCTTGGGAGTTTGGTGTGGAATTATGATCAGTTCTGAGTGGCCTTAAAAGGCAGCAAATTTTCATGCATCTCTGCTGCCATATGTAGCCAACAATTTCCATCACTACATCTCTGTGGAAATTGAACAAAATGTCTTGATAGGAACAAAATTAACACAGGTCACACATCACTCCATATGGCAAGTCACTGTGCCAAGGCAACTCAAGGTGCTTTGTAGTAGATAGAAAGTCACTAACAAATACCTTTCTCTGTCAAGCAGTGTTTCTGTTATCTAAAGAAAGTTTGACATCTATGTCTTCAGCCAAGATCCATCAGTGGTTTTCCATTACTTTATTACATTAGTTTAATATGACCTCAAAGAAGATATAGATGGCTGACTCCAGGCATCTCAGAACTAAGCATAAGCTCTGTATCCTTCTGTACTCCCTTCAAATACCTTGAGAAGAAAAAAAACAAAACAAAAACTGTTGGAATTGGAATGTTTAAATATAATCATTATAAATTGTTCTTAACTGTACTTGTACTTGACCTCTACAGTCGTCTTGTTCTCTTACTGCCTCTGTTCATTTCTCCTCTATTTCTGAGTTTCAGCTGGGGAAAAAATGGGGCACATTTTGTTTTTCAGATAATATATGGGAAGTTGCCCTCAACTGTGACCACAGAGGAATTATAGGGTGCTTTTTTTTTTTCTTTCCTGATTTGTTCCCACAGTCACACTGGATCTGTAACATAGCTGGACCATTTTAGTCATCATCACTGACCAGAAAGCTCCCAACTGAAATTCTGTCTACAGGGCCAAAATTTCACCTACTGACAATATCTTTCACATACAATTGTGTCTGTGATAACACTGTGTTGCTCTTACTGAATCAATGATTGTGTCTAGAATTATTAGAATCCATAATACTGCCTTTAGCCTAACATTTTCATCCTGTAATCTACATGCAGGTTTAGAAACCTGTTTCTGAAAAGGTCTCATTAATAATGCAAGATTATGGCTCTTGCATCTTGTAATTGGCACACACACACAAAAAGATGTTATTCCCAATATGACCATGACTCAAGGAAT
This sequence comes from Centrocercus urophasianus, assembly GCF_019232065.1. Lineage (NCBI taxonomy): Eukaryota > Metazoa > Chordata > Aves > Galliformes > Phasianidae > Centrocercus > Centrocercus urophasianus. Next base: position 4,919,969 of record NW_024884755.1, on the reverse strand, counting down.
CAATGTTTGAATAATTATTTCTTCTTTATGGGTCTTCATGTATACGTAGCATGGTTTCTGTAGCACAGTGATCATTTTCTGTCCTAGAACAAGCATAATCTTACTTGCACACAGAATCACAAGGTTGGAAACGACCTGCAAGATCATCTAGTCCAACCACCCTCCCATTCCTATCAGTGCCACAAGCTACTAAACCATCTCTCGTAGCTCCTCATCCAGGTGCCTCTTGAACACAACCAGGGATGGCGACTCCACCACCTCCCTGGGCAGCCATTCCAGTGCCTGACTACCCTTTGAGAGAAAAAGTTTCTCCTAATATCCAACCTAAACCTCCTCTGGTATAACTTCTGGCCATTTCCTCGGGTGCTACTATTTGCCTGGGAGAAGAGGCCAGACCCTTTTGCACCACCACCTCCCTTCAGGAAGTTGTAGAGTGCAATGAGGTCTCCCCTGAGCCTTCTCTTCTCCAGACTGAACAATCCCAGCTTCCTCAGAAGGAATCAGCCTGTGTGTTACTTATGCCCATTTCTGTGTTTTTATGAGTTTATATAAACTTTTAAGTAAAAAATCATGTTTAAAGGTGGAAATGATACAAGCTCGAGTGCAGTAATGACTGTATTGCATAATTTGGCACATACATTACCTCAGCATATGTTTTCTTACCAGTAAGTGACTAGTGGAGTTTTGTGTTCTTTTGTTTTTACTGTTCAAATGAATGCTTTTCAAAGTTCTCAGGTAAATGATGCTTTCCTGGAGTAAACCTTTACAGTAGCACCATGGAGCAAGGCTCACTGTCCCAAGTACATTTTTATCTGTTATGCAGTGAGGACCAGACTCAATGCTCATCCCTGTTATCCCTGTTACTGTGTGTACAAAGTTTCCATTTTTCCTCTTTGTGATCTCACAGTTGAGAATTAACTTCCACTATGGTCTGCACTCATGTTGAGGACTTTACTCACAATATTGAAAGACAAGATTATATAAATGGAGTAGAACATCTGGGTCTTGCTCCATACCTCATTCTCACTGCTTTTTGATCTGTTCTCTTCTTCCTCCGGGAAGCTTAGTCTCAGAAAAGATTATACTCATAAAGTGTAAAAGATTTCTGATGCTTGATGCATGGAAAGCAACCACCATGTTATTATATTTGCTCAGTGGACACAACTATGGATACTACCTTCTGTTCTGGATTTGTATTGTGCCAAAAAAAAATCAGTACTTACACGTAAGTGAAGCTTCCAAAAGCGTTGTGTGTTTCACTGACTTTTATGGGAAACTAGCCCTGTTCTATTTGTTTAGAAGAAGAAATAATGTAAATGCTATTATTGTTATAATCAAATCCTTAAGACGCTGTGTATTTATTTCCATTGAAATTATTATGTAGCTGAGCAAATCTTTCATAAATGTTGAAGACTATTCTGATCTGTTGAGACAGTATCTGGGTAAATATTCCAAATGTTGGTCTGCTCACAGGCTAGAATGTCTTTTCTCTCATCAAATCAAAAATCCAAAAGTATCTTCTTTCTGCCTCTGAATGATAGCATTCTGACTCTCTCATTCTTGTCCAGAAAGCCTGGGTTTAACAGAGCTTTAACAGAGATTTAACAGACTGCTACACTCTACACATTTCTCAGATTTTATTGTACATAACTTTTCAGAGTCTTGAGCCTCCTATGTAATATAAGGTGTTAGAAACTCGAGTTATTACCAAAGTGGAAGCCTCAGGCAGGAGAGAAAATTGACAGAAAAAGACACACGCTTACTTTCTCACTCCTTTCCTTCCTGCTGCCTTTACCCTTTTCGCCAAATGTACCACAGAATTTCAGAACTCTGGTTTCTGAAATGTCATTTTTGCTGTACTAACTTTAAGCATTTCAAATGTGAAAGAAATATGGAAACATCTTTGTCTGCATTTTTATCTCTCTGTAATTCAGTCAATCAAGCATTTACTTGAAATTGTGGCAGGATGCCACTCCCACGGCAGCAGTCACGTCTTCAAGGAAGCTGCCCCTGTTGCTTTTTCTTTCTTTATTTGTAGCTCAAGTAAATTCTCCATTAAACCCCTGCCCTAGCCTCCCCTAATGGTATAATGCAATAGTCCCTTTATTCCCCTATGACACTGATCTACTTTCTGCTGAAAATTAAAGCAGTTTCACTGAATTCAGAAAGATTCAATATGGCTCATAAAAAGAACTATTACTTGGTACAAACTAAAATCATATGATTAAAATAAGAAATTTACTCTTCAGGCTGCTTAAATATCCAAACGTTCACAAAATGTTTAAAGAAGATGTAGAAGTTTTTTGCATTCAAGTGTTGGAAGATCAAAAAATGAAAATCAATGTTACTTTCCATCTGTATTTTACTTTTGGATCAAGCAGCAATGATTTAACATTTCAGATTTTTTTCAAAATGCCCTCCTTGAAGATTCAACCTACGGTCTATACAAGGATTCATTTTCTTTGAGTTTTGTTCTCCTTTATTTGGCTCATCCTCTAACCATATATTAGGTTTCATTTGTCACACAGAAGTAACAAGCTGTGGTACTATTTTGCGGCTTCGTGCAACCAGCTTGGGATTGCATTTTTAGACTTCCTGATCTCTGTCTTTGGTTTTATGTTTGATACATCGCATTGTAGAACCATGATGCGGTATTTTTGTATGAATTCTTTATTTAATGGGCTGCAAGAATGTCAAGTAGACCCTTATGCTACTGCACTGTGTGCATGTTACAACTGAGGAAGGAAACTGGGAGCTGAATTTGCTGAAGTAGTTCTGTGGTGCTACTCACAGGTGGCTGGAATTAAATTGACTAAGTGGTTTCTCCAAGCGCAGCACCTGTCATATCTTGTCTCCTTTTCATAACTTCAAAGATATGAAAGTCATAAAACTAAGCCCAGTAAGGGTCAGAAGTCACCAGCTTCTTTGATTGATGTTTTGTCATATTTTGGCTCATTACTTCACCAGAAATCTTCTCTTCTAAATGTAAGAATTTATTAGCTCCCACAAAATAAATATTATTAAAAATGAGGCAAGATGGTTAGAGTGAATATAAACATACATGAATCAAACCCTTATGTTTAGAGGATGCAATTAGAATAAGAAGATACAATAGGGATTACATTCAATGTGTTTGTTATCTATTTCTTTGACCTTACAGCCACCTTACAGTGGCTCAACAATTGTTCAAGGAAATATTTTTTTTGCTGCTGTGTACAGAACATTCTACGTAATGAACACCACAGGGTTTACTGATCACTCTTAATGAGTTAGGAACAAGTGTACTGCAGGTAAATTGTCACATATCTTCAGAAAAAGACCAATCAATGAAGGTGATGTATAGAATGATAGTTATCTGTATTTCTCTAAAAGAGAAAACAAATATATCAATGTCCTCAATTTTTATTTTATTTTTTTATTTTTTAATAAAAGACACCTAAGGAGCTAGCAAAAACTTCGTTAGATTTGTATTTCAGATCTTCAGAATCAATACCAGCAGTTAAACTGAGGGACTCTTACAAACTGTGGCAGCAACAACACTTTGAAGGAACTGAAGGTTGTCACTAGAAGAAAAAGGTTTGCTTTTGTCACAGTGTTTCGGTACTTTTTACTGTCTTTTAGGAGAAATAGCAATCTCTGAATGTTACTGTAATGCACTCTCTTTTATCTGACATGCTTACTAATATCATTTCACAATAACTTTGACTCCCTTAATAATTTGTGGTGAAAATCTGCTATTCTACTAGAATTCAACCAAGGAAAGAAAAATAATAGAAATTTTAGAGATGCATCCTCTGTTTATGAAATGTACTTATTTTTTTCAATTGGATTTGATGCAAGAGAGGCACACTCATTTATGTACAGCTCCTTAATATTCTCCCTCTCTATGAGCAAAGGATGTTTCTCTTAATCGGATGACACTGAAAGAAATTTAAAGGTGACAAAATTATTTTGTGTGAAAGTGTAATGTATTGCATCCCTCCTTCAGTCTAACAGCAACAATTTTTAGTAGGTTTGAACATGATTTTTTTATATATTTACATCTTTTTTTTTTTTTCAAATTTTTGATGATATCAAACAGCACAAGGCAATCTTTCCTAAGGGTGGATTGAAAGAAAGAAAGGGATAGGCTTGCTAACAGGGTCTGCTGTGGTAGGACAATGGGAAATGTTTCAAACTAATATGGGAGATTTAGATTGGATATAAGGAAAAGTTTTTTACAGTAAAGGTAATGAAGCACAGGAACAGGTTGCCCAGAAACATGCTGGATGCCCCATCCATGGAGACATTGAGGATCAGGCTAGACCAGGCTCTGAGCTCCTAATTGAGCTGTAGGTGTCCCTGTTCATTTTAGGGGAATTGGAATAGTTAGCCTTCAAGGATCTCTACCAATTCAAATAATTCTATGATTTTATTATTTAGATTAGCTAACGCAAAAACCAAGCTATATAACAAATACAGAATCAAATGCACTTTTTTATTATCTGTTGTTATCTGAAAATATCTCTGGTTTCTTAATGTTAGGATTCTTTTAAATTATTTGAGGATACTTTTTCTGTAAAAAGAAAAGTTACTGTTTTGTGCTCTTCTGTTATTTTTTGTGCTGAAATACATAAAGTACATTTCTAGTTTTTATAAGAATTTGGAAAGATCACAGTGGGATGTTTTATTGTAATAACTGCAAGTAGACCATTGTTATATAAGAGGCTTGTACTTCTAGTTTGTTAGGTGAAACAAAATTACATTATGTTTACATAATTACATTAAGCCAGAATAAACACCTACAGCTATTTCTGACCTCAGCAAGTAGACGGTATTGAGTGGAAGAAAATGATGAATCAAAAACTAAAAGAGAATTACCAGTTTTTATTGGAAAATATCAATCAGTTTGTAACAGTGCTTTCTTTGTAATTTTCATTGGTTGAAAACATTTTTCATTTCAATGAAAATATATTTGTAAACACTTGGTTTTTAATCTTTTCCTTTTTTTCTTTCCTGTGAATACAAGAATCTGAATACAGATATTCAGAATTTTGAGTGCTTTTATTCATTTCTAGGTTTCTTTTTCATGTGAATATCTCCGACACAAGACAAATTAGAAGGGAGACAGGGAAAAAAAATTGATTGCTATACAGACTTTTCTGTGCTAGCGCTACTAAAAATCCAGCAAATTTACTGCAGGAGAAATTGACTGAGGTGAGACTGGAGGTCCCTTATAGCTCATCTGATTACTGTACTTGCCAGAGCAGTGGAAGGTAAAGCGTCTGGACATTCATGTGATGTTTTCATTTCTTGAGTATCAATCTGGAGTCTACTTGTTTGCATCGGTGGTAACAAAACTTTTTGTTATCTGCTGTAAAAATTAATTTTAGCACTGGAGAGTATAGTTGTTTTTGCTGACTTCAGATTGGTGTTAGTGCAAAACTTAGCGCTAATGCCAGTGCTTTGCCATCACAAGTGCAGAACATGCCCCAAACACTCTTACTCCAATTTTGAATAGCAGAAATTCACTGATCTCAGCAATGAAAGAAAACACTTCTGTACTTGGGTAAGAGATTTAGGCAAAATTAAGAACAGACATTAAATATTTATATCTTATTTATCTGAAGCTGACGCACCATAAAGAGCAGAGCACTTCTGGGTTGTTATTAACTAGTCAGATTTTCCTGACCGGTATGTTTTTCTTGGACTGCTGTGCTTAAAACGGTCACCTTGTATGAGATGTTCCAACAAGTGGTAACACTTCTCTGAAGTGTGGGAAAAGCACATACTTTTCTATTCTGTGGCCTCAGAATGGCCTTTAGATACTTCTGCTGCTGTTGTCTCCACTGGTTCATTTCAAGAATTTAATTCTCATGCCAGGGCTATTCATCTTTGTTATACTGTTTAGGTGTATTTAAGAACATTCCTGTAACAATCAGGTTAGTACATTTTACAATTGCCAGATTTCTGCTTCTGAGTCACTCATTACTTGTCTGCTGTGAATAGAATCTTTATCCACAAATATTAGCTCCTTTCTTACTTGAAGAGAGGCAATATGGAAAATGTAGTTATTTGAGGTGAAAGTACGTGCAGTCATTGCTCTGCATGAAAACATCTTCAGTTTTGTAACAGCAGCGATAGAGATGGAAACTTCTCTTTGACTATGGCTTGAGGATAATCATTTTCATTGTTACTTGTAATTCTGTTTTGGCTTCTCAACTGAAAAGTCTTCGCCTTTTGCTTGGGTTTTACTGCTTAGTTTATAGTTCTCTTGAGTTGCAGAATATAAATTACTTTATCTATCATTATTTAAAGCCATGTATTTCTTATACTTGCATTTTAAAGAGGATCTTTCACTGTGAAAGCACTCCTACAAAAACCATAAAATTTGTGAATGCCATTATAGATGTTGGTGGCCTTAAAAATTGGAGGTAGTGATGCATACATTTTATTTCACAACAGATTAATGGATTATTTTACAACAGTATCATACTACAATGTTACTTGTATATGGTAGTGCATTTTTTGTAGAGTTTGCTTAGTAGTATATTTCAATTTGTATGCTGTTTGCCTACCTAATTTTTCTGAAGCCTGTGCAGTAGAATTGGCTCAATTTAAAACAGAACTTAACCTCTTATCTGTAATTCAGGTTAATTGTTAATTTTGCTAAAGCTTAAAACATATTTATAGACCAGTCTTGAAGATACCACTTGAAGTATAAGCCTAGTTATATAAGTACTAGTTGTCTGAATATTACTGTTTGTGAAAGCCGATTTTCTTCTTGGAATAAAAGTCTGCAACCTTAAACTTGGATCAGAACTCCTAAAATTTGCACAGGTAGCAGCAGCACATGAATTGAGCTGAGATTGTGACAAGATGTGAGATACAAATGTTGTGTAGTGTTTGAACTATACCTAAGCTGTAAGATCAGAACTAGTGATGCACAGTCACATGAAATTTGGGGTAGTTTATAACAAACAAGTTTATAACAAAGCCCAGCATTTCACCTGAAATTTTTCTAGCCTGGATATTTAGGGTATGAAGATAATCACACTACTATGGAATCCTGAAATGCTTTGAGAGATTTATTCTTAAACTCACAGAAAAGAAAAACTTTACTTTGACTAGCAGGAGATATGAAGAATTTGGCAAAATTACATTTTTCATGTGTCTGTCACTTATTCACTGAAGTGAATGCACTGAAAATATGCTGTTGTTTTTTTTTTTAACTTCTGAGTTTCTTTTGAGAGAAGATCTAAGTAAGATTTCATTTTTATCTAATTTGCTTTTCTTGTATGTAATGAGACTGAGTTTTAGCTGTTTGAATTGTAGCTTTTGTTTTGGTTTGATCTGTTAGTTCAAATATACCGTATCACATCAAGGAACCCTTGATTTATTTCCAGATCTTTTGCAAATGGATTTGCCAAACAAACAATTTTCATAGAATTATTTAGATTATTTTCGGCACTTGGATTTAGTGAGAAAAGTCCAATAGATCACGTTTTTATTAACACTTTAAATGTATGCTGATTATACTTTCTGCAGCTATGCAGAAAATCAGTATTTATTTAAGCTTGTTAAGGTAAATGACAAGGCTGGTTATTACTTCTGCCCTCAAGTGACTGTCCTCATGTATATTTCTAGCAATTCACAAACACTAGATGATGCTGGTTTAAAAATGAACCTCCTTGAGGTTCCAGTTATTCATAGATTGTGTATTCTTCCCTCAAAAATAGCGTTGCATAGAGTATTTTACCAATAAAACAGTGTTTGTTTCGTAATCAAGACAAATACGATGTTTGGCAGGTTGGATCTTTGTTTACTCACATTATATACAGAAAAAATAAGTCTGTATTTACAGTTCTGACAATCAAAACGTAGAATAGAGGTACTTGAAATCTGTCAACAAAATTTCTTTTCCTACATCACCATATTGAGTGAGATGAGAAAATGTTATTAAGAGTTTAAAAGCTTTTTGAAATCCTCCATATAATAGATTACCAACTAAATAAAATTCATGTTATTCTTGCTATTGTATTCATTGTCTTGAGTGGGAAAGCTGTGAAATATGAAAACAAAAAAAATCATAAAAAACATTGCCTGCCAAATTGAAGACAACAGTTTGGGGCTTTTTTTGTTGTTGTTTTTTTTTTTTTTTTTTTTTTTTTTTTTTTTTTTTTTTTTTTTTTTTTTTTTTTTTTTTTGTTTTTTCCATTTGAAATAGGGAGATCTGACAATAAGGTTGTTTACATACACCAGAACAAAATTGATGAAGTATTTTTACTTTTCTTTTTGCTCCTCTGCTACATGTAATTGCAGCAAGTCTTGCCAACTAGCTGAGCAAGGAGTGATCCTGGAGTCTTTTTCCATTCATTTTCCAAGCACAGGGACAGATTCTTGTCCTGTATTCATTTTCTGCAATCCCTGTCAGTTTTGTATTGAATAGTTTCGTAAAAATTAAAAATAATTTAAAAATACATTTGTTTAGATGCCTTTTTGCACATCTGTTTCTGAATGCCTCTCTATTAGGCTCAGTAAATAGTACTGACATTGGCATCTCACATTTTGATCACTCCTAAACCTTGCCAATGGTGATGACATACGGAGTACACTTAAACGGACAAAGAGGGTGGCTGAATCCTTTATGTTCATTTAGAACTAGAGAAAAGAAGACTGTTCCTTTTATTCAGGTGTCACAACATTTTCCACCAAATAGCCAAGAGGGAGGTAAATCTCCTTTAGCAAGTTTTGCTTTTCTAAATTAGTGAGATTTCTAAGACATTAGGCTGTTTAATGGTAAATTAATATTGTTAAACTTATCCTAAAATTAGAAAATAATTGTCAAAGGCTTTGCTAAAATCTAGATAGACTGTCAACAGCCATTCCCTCATCTGACAGTCTGGTCACCTGGTCATAGAAGGAGATGAGGTTGGTCAAACAGAGCCTGTCTTTCATGAGCCCATGCTGGCCAGGCCTGATCCCTCAGTTGTCCCATACATGCCATGTGATCTCACTCAAGATGATCAGTTCCATAACTGGCACTGAGGTCTGGCTAAAGGGCCTGTAGTTCCCTCGATCTTCCTTACAACTCTTCTTGTAGATGGGAGTCACACTGGCAAGCCCTCTAATCCTCTGAGTTTGATCTGGTTAACCAGGAATACAATCACCTCTGCTAGCTCCCTCAGCATCCTTGGATAGATCCTGTCTGGCCCATGGCAGTCCATGGAATACCACATTCCAAATGGAATAATAGGTTTTCAGCTGTTTCCCAGACTTCCAGGTCAGGGGATAGAGTACGCTGATGATAACTGGTTTGACTACTAAGACAGATATAAAGAAGGCTTTGAGAACCTCAGCCTTTTCTTCACTGGTCCCCAACACACCCAGTAAAGGCTGCAGATTCTTCTAGCTGTTCTCTCACTGTTAATATATTTGCTCAAAAAAAAAAAAAAAAAAAAAAGTGTTGCCTTTAAACAAATGAACTCTTGCTGTAAATTTCTTATAAAACTATGGAAGTTCTTGATGTAACAATGTTCTTTTTTCTCAGCAAGAGAAAACATTTCTGCAGCATAGGTCCTCTAGAAATTAACTCTGATTTTTTTTTGAAGCCACTTCCCTCAAAAAAAAAAGTTGTCCTTATGACAGCATTTGCCTCCTTAAAATTCGAAACATTGACCATTTTTAACATATGTGACATAGAAGTCTCAGATATTAAGTTCATATATAGTACATATTGGAGAGACTGAACCATGCTCTTACTCTTACTCAGAGAAGACCACAGTTAAACTAATCTCTTATTAGTCATTAGGGATTCCACATGGACTCATTCTTGAAGAATAAATCTCAGCTGAGATATTTGATTTTGATAGTTTTGAGGATCAAAAATTAATCAGACGGGACCTGGGAAGGGTCCCAGTGCCCCCAGTCAAAAGGAGCATCCTCATATTTGAATTAGAATAACTTCAGACACTGAAATAAATAAATTGCCATTAGAGTTTTGATGAGAGCGTTCAGAATACACGTCCTTTGTGACAATCTGAACAGAACGTGAAATTGCTCTAACAAAATAACAAAGCACTAAGTAAACTGAAGAGAAGTATGCAGAAAATACATATTTACGTAGTTTATAAGATTTGGGTAAAGGTGAGGATTTGCTAGTACTGTTTCTGTTGTTATTATACCACCGAGAGAAGAAAGGGAAACTTCCATACAGTTTAGATTTTAAGGAATACCAGATGTGTGGTTTTCCATCCCTGAGTTACCATAGTATCTGGTTTCCCTGGTTACCGATGACCAGGGAAGGGACACTAGGAAAGCTGGAGGCTTTTCTTTTTTTTTTTTTTTTAGGGGAGAAAAAAGGAAGATTTTTAGTGTGTGAGAACTGAATGTGAGAATAGTGCTGGAGGATATCAGGCAGGAATAGATTTTCTGTAAAATGCAATTTATAGATTTGACTGGAAACAGCTGAAGTAGTTAAGAAAAGAACTGACTATAAGAAGCAAATTCTGATTTAAAAAAATAAAGAAAGAGAGGAGAGAGAGAAGAGAGATGAGATTTATAGCTGTGTTCCTAAAACAATGGAAATAAGTAATACACTGTGTAAAATAAGAAAATATACAAAAATACTGTGTGATTTGACCAGATTTTCTCTTTCAGAAATACAAACTTAGGCTTGTTTTTCAGTCCAAGCCACTCTTCCAGATTATCCAGAATATTGTCTTCTCCACGAGGCACAGTGCATCTTCTTACTGATAGTCACAAAAGACGGTGGTGGCCAATCCAAATGACCACAGGAGCATTTAGAGGCTGTGCATCTGAACCACTTCTTTCTCTGCTGGGGACTTTACAAAGAACCAGCTCTGTTTTAAAGAGAACTTTATCCTGTATATTCAGAATCCAGAGGATTTCACTAGTAACTCAGAGGCTGGAACTCTTATGTGGTACCCAGAAGGAAAATTTAAGGATATCCTTTTAATGTTTCCTTAAGGTGTGCTGTGTTACAGAACTGTAAAATTACATATGGCAGATTAGAGCAGAGAGAGTTCTCAGTTTTGTCGTTGGTTGTTGTTTGGTTGGGGGTTTTTTTAGTTTTTTTTTTTAAAAATCAGAGCATTGTTGGTTTTCCTTTTTGCTTTCAAATATACCTCTTTCACATCCAGAAAGCTTTCTGAACGAGTCTGCACTTTAACAGAAACCCAGTACAACTCATGTTTGTAAGCAGCTTTCATTTTGATACTTAGAGAGCAAAGGAATCAGTAACTGCTTTCATTCTTTAGGCTTGTTGGCATGTAATCAGAGCTCTGATCTCAGAGAAATTATTCGAGCTTGGAGAATTTTTGACACCTTTACATCAGTAAAATATTCTTGGACATTTTAATATTTTCATCCATAAAAGTAGACTCATGCTGGAGAAATCTTTACAGTGAGTTCTCACAATGGCAAGAACAGTTTTGCTGCCTCAGTTCTAGTATCAGTAGCAGCCTAAACAGAAACAAGGTTTATGCTGGTGGCTTTTTAACCATATATTTGTTAGTTATCTTCATTTCTCTGGCGAATTATAGCTAATTGACTGACACAGCTCCTCCCTGTCCCTAAATCAAGACTATATAGAGCCTTGAATAAAAGAATATTGAGGTTTATTGTGTGTAAACTTTTGTATGGATGAAATTGTAATTCCCAGTCTTTAATGTGTCTTTTAGTTCTCTTCGTGTGGTCCAGATGGTAGGTAGGAAGCAGGCAATTTTGATAGCCAGAGAATTTTAAACATGTGATTGCAATGTTAGTAGTAAACAGATGATTTTGCTACTTTTCATTGATGGGCTTCTGTCCTGACTTTAGCTGAAACCGGGACAGCTTGTTGTTACCCCTTTGGTCAACCTTCAGTAAGTAAGTTTTGTTTCACAAAGGTTTACTTCACAATTTTATATACTTAAAATGTAAAAAATAAAATGAAAAAAGAAAAAATTATTTGTCTTCTAAGGCAGAGATTTATTAAACAAAAAGGTAGAGAGAGAAACAAAAATTATTTAGATGGATCCTTAAATTCATTGAGTCAAATGGGCTCTAAACTCTATCCCTAAATGTAAAGTTGAAGACTGTAAATACCAGTGCTGTAATGATTTTAATATTCATAGCAATTCAACAGCTAAAGAATATCTTAATTCATGTAAGCGCTTCTGTAGCACTACTCTGAGCTTACTAATAAGTAACAAATTAGGCTTTACTCAGTTGCTACGTGTAGTAGTTTAGGATGGTGTGGGTTCTTCCTATCCCTTTTTTTGAGTATATGGTAATAAAATGAGATTTTGCATTTTGAATCTTCATTTGTATGAATCTTCAGTTTTGTTTGTCAATACAACTCAAAATACTTGCAATCTTTTTCCAAACTCCCAAATTAATTCTCATTTTCTCTTATTTATTGAATTTTTTTCCCACTAAGCTTTCAAAAAGTATTTCTGTTTTGATCCTTATTTGCATGAGTACAATGTCAAATGTACGTATGCAAATTTATGTTATGATGGATGTAGTTGTTTCTTTGTATTTGCAGGTAGTTTCAGTATTGTGGAGGTTCTCATTTATGACAGCAACTGTGAATTTTATAAATGGATTGGCAAAAAGTATTTAAGGAGAGCCTTCCAGCTTTGAAGGGAACAAGGGAAAATGCACAAACCTGGCTGCTTGAAATATGAGAGGTTTGGGCCAATGTCATGGGCTGATCACAGTTTTATTATTCTCCACATTTTGTGCAGTGTGCAGGAATAACTTGGTTCCTTGCAGGTGCTCCTATCTTCAGTGACAGTTTTTTTCTGTGCCTGTGACACAAGTCCAGGTTTTCCAAGCAATTTATCTCTGAAAATTCTATATTTTGGTGCCCATAATCAGAGATGATTTCAGTGGTGCTCAGATTATGGGGCTGAAAAAAGCCAACTGACATCTGCCAGCCTCAAAAGTACCTTTGGCAAAGATAGCCACAGCAGTTGCTTCAAGTACCAGGACCACTCTTGGAAACAGAGCTGAGATCTACATTCACAGGAGCAGAAGCTGAAGCGTCCTCTTGGCCCCTGATGGTCAAACTAGACTTACTTAATTCTGAATGAGAAAGGAAAGCCATTCCTCTGTCTTCAGCCACATAATAATATGTAATAAGTCCTCAGTTACTAAACAACAGGAGCTTTCAGTGATAGTCCTCTGCCAGAGGTCAATTCTCTAAACTGTCGTCGTCAATATCCAAGAGGTGATCAATCTGATCAGAGCTAGAACAGTTTTCAGAAATGAGATTTCCCCCATACCCAGTTTTTAAGGTAAAATGTAACTTTCCACAAGTAGAAGTACTTATGTCTAATTTTGTGGATAAAAGCCAGCTACCTTTTCATATATTAACTACAGGTTCTAAATTGCCTTCCTGAACGTTTTCTCATATTTAGTATTTTACTGATACAAACCTTTCCCTAAGTGTTATTCCTTTCATGCTGCTGAAAAATATTCTATTCAAAATGTGACTTATTTAACAGCCTAGATTATAACTTCCTCAGTATAAACTGATTTTCTATTTATTTCTGTTTCAATGTCCAAATGAGAGTAAAGTCATAATTATGCAAGTCTAAGACAATTACTGTATGGAGCTTGATATAAAATCTGCCAGAAAAATAGAGTATGTATTGAAAAGGGCACTCTTCTAGAATTCAGTCAAAAGGTTCCAGTGCACACATTTTGCTACTTGTGCATAAATAATAATTTAATTTGCTGTTCTGTTTTGCTGACATGTTCCTAAAACGTCTATCATAAAAGTGCACTAAATTGACCTTAGCCTTACTAAATTTTACAGACATACTGGTAGTTAATTCACTTGAAAAAGACACTGTAGCCAGTAGTTGTTAACTGTAACCTCAAATGCTCATGGGTGGAAATAAAGTTTAGCTTTTCTAAAGGGAGAGAAGAGTAAATAAAAGGAATTTGCAGTCACAGTGCAATAGTTTAGTAAAGGCAGGGAAAGTGTGTGTGAAAATAACTAACAACCTGCAGCTTATTAGATGAATGCCTGATGAACTCACCAAAATCATCTGAAGTGCTGGTGTTGGGACAGGTGTGCCTTTGTTCTCACAGTTTGCAAGTGTAGCCAATCTAAGTAAAGTCAGCAGTTGGAAAGTGAGACATATAAAGAAATTTTGAGGGAAGCATGATAGTAATCTTCTATTAATACAGTATTTTTATTCAGGTGGTTTCTAATTGCTGTGCAAAATGTCTGTAGTCACATAAGAGATCTTAGTAATTGGTAGAAAGAATTTGTTTTCCAAAAGGAATAAGAAATAATTGTTATGTAACAGTAGTAAAAGCTAACTAGAGACTGGAAACACAAGGAGGGGGTGAGTCCAGGTAAGAGCAATGTAGTAATGTGCATGTTTTTCTCTACAGACAGACAAGAAAGCTGTGCTAATGATCTATTGCTTAGAAATATTTTAAGCTGTGTGTACTCTTCTTATGAAATAGAGTTTTCACGTTCCAGGAGACTGTGGAAAGGGATTCAAGCCCACATTCTCATGTATTAATAACTATTGTCATATAGTTTATTTTTCTGATTGCTTTCATAGTTGGTAAATTGTAGTTTATGAGAAGGTTTCATGGTGTGAACAATGTACTTGCATAGTGATTCTAAAAATTTCAGAAAAAGATGTGGTTTTTAACTTAATTTTTTTTTTTTTAAGTTGGATTTCCTGAATCTGATTTGTGCAACTGCTTGAGAGATGAGAAAATCTGCAGATACCTTGTTAGTATTAAGTGTTCCATCATTATAGATGTAATGGAGTAGATGTGCTATGCATTTTCATTCAGTGGGAGAAGAAAAAGATTTCATACTAACTGTGTAGTATTTTATGGAAAACATCTATATTGTAATGACAAATGACCTAAAGATGTTGTTTATATTAAGAAATAATAGTAATTGTTGTTCAATCAAAGCCATTATTTGAATGCGTGCACTCACACTCCTAAAAGAGGAACACAAAAGGAGGTAGCAAATCAGTACAACTCCATTGTTGTATTAGTGTCTTCAGAGCTGCTTTGTTTTATGCTTTCTTTCCTGAGGAGATCAATAATGGATGGTTGACATCATTCCTTCACTGCTCAGAAATGAGAAAGCCTAAATGCATTTCTTTAGGGCAGGCATGTTTTTCATCCTGAGCTGAAAAGCCTGTAATTGAGTGGGGTTTATAAGTGTGATTGCTATCAGTGTGTGTTCCAGTTTGATGCGCCTGTGAAAGGTTCCGCTGGCATTTACCTGGCTCTTAGGGATGTTGACCTCATCTCCTAAACCGGCCAGCATGTGAAATGTCTCTGCTGAGAGGTACAAATACAGAATGATCCTAATACTCAGGAGCATTAAGGCTCAGTTTGTGACTGCGTTGGTAACTTTCTTGAAGTTTGCCAGCATAATTTGCACATACTCTGATTTAAAAAATAGAAAAATAAAAAAAAGAGAAGGTATAGCAGAGAATAGATGGGGATGATTCACTGCAATGTTGACCTACATTTGTGTCCTTCCAGTGAAGTGAATAGGGAGACTGTATCAAGTTTGCTATAAGTAAGAACATAGGAGAACTGGACAGCTTGCTTGACAAATATTTCTGCTGCTGTTCTTTCTATTGTTCATCAGCCAGTAGCATTTAGCTCTCCAGTCATTATTACAAATGGAAATGTACCAAAGTAAAGCTCAAGAGACACAGCAATGGTAACAAAGCATGGCAAGATTGGTGTAACTTCAAAGTCAGGGACTCTCCCTCATGTAAGCTGTTCTTTTACAATTCTAAGTGCCTTGTGGCATCCCAAGAAGCCAGCATTGACACAGTGGCTCTCAGGACTGACTATGATCCTGTATGGGAATTGAGTCACAGCCTGAACCCCTGATTGAGCACCTGGTGACAGGACCCAAGCAGCCCTGGGAGCACAGGTGAAGGCAATTCAGTTGTGTGACAGGCAGGGGTAGAGCCTGGCTGCACCTCTCTTAGAACTCATTTAAGGGCTGACTGCCCCCAGGCCAGGATCTCTGGTTGGAGATCCCACCTCGTTGAAGTTTTCTCTTGTAAGACTGGAATTTTCTGCTACAGGTGAGCGATCTCGCTCCTTTCCTTTATAGCACCTTCCTGTTGTGCTGGTCCTTCTGCTATCACACCTCTGTTGTAATGCCTTTCCCACTGTATTTATCCCTACAATTCCCTACCAAACTGAAAAGGGCAAGAGAATGTTCCAGAGCTGGGCAGCTGTACTGATTGTACTCTGATTTTGTTCTCCTTTTTGGTATGCTTTTAGTGGTACATGTGCAACAAATGTTCTCCAGCTTGGCCTATCTGTACAGTTGGATGTGGTGAAGGTCAGGCTGACTTTGCATTTTGCAGCTAGGTTTGGGTCCTGTTTTGTGACTTTGGTTTGCATTTCTATTGTCTTGGTGGCTCACTTTTTTTCTTGGTTATATTTTGAAAAGAAGCAGTGACTCTTTGGCATGTTTTTTTTTTTGGGGGGGGGGGGGCCTGAGCGGGCCCCAGCCAGCAGGGATGGGTTCTGAAACATTCCAGATCGTTCTGCAGCACCTGGCACTGAGCACAGCTGAGCCAGTCAGCAGTGCTGTGGTGCCTCTGAGGAAATGTGTTTGAGTGATGGCAGAAAATGCTGGAAAATACTGGGAGGAGGGGTTTTAAAAATAATAGTAATATAACAATAAAAAAATAGGAGAGAATACCAAGGTCAGGATAGGAGGTGCTCTGCTCTGTGAGGGAGCAGATGCCTGCACTGGAGCAGGTGGATGTTCAATGTTCCTGGCGCAGATTGCTGCTGAGGGGCAGCTGTGGATGGAAGTGGGGCCTGGCTGGGTGAGCCCACCTCGGGGCCAGGGTCAGTGTGTTGTGGTGTTGGAAGGCGCTGCTCTTCTGTTACTTGTGGCCACAGAACTTTGTTCCCAGAAGGATAGGAAGCCTGCTGTGTGCTGTAAGTCAGCTCTGTTTCTGAAATCTGATCTATGTCTTCCTAGCTTGCATGGATTTGGTTCAATCTGAAACGTGTTTCTGTTGTTTTCTGGGTATGCGATAGAAAGAGGTGCTGGTTCTCTTACACATAAATATGCTATTTGCGAATTGAGTTTCAAACTCTTTTATCAATGCTGATTGCTGCCTGGGGAAATTATTCCAATATATCACAGTCTGAGGGAAAAGAGACTCGGGAGTAGCTGGATGTTCTACAGCAGGATGAAAAATGAACACGAGGATTCATAACAAATATAAGCAATTTGTAGCACAGAGGTGTAGGCATTGTGTTAAATGCATTTAAAATATTGTATGTAAATTGAATAGGTAGCCAAGTTTTAAGAAGGAGGAAGAAAATGTGCTGCGAATCAGTGGTTAATAAAGTATTTATGGGTAGTGAAAGACTTAAAAATCAATTAAAAGTAAGGTTATCTATTTCAAGTAAATGTAATTTTTTCTGTGTTGGAATCAGCCACGTTTGCTTCTGTTGAGTAGTGTTTTATTTAAAAAGGTTTCTTCATTTGCTCTGCCTACAGCAGAAAATACTACTTAGTGTTGGGAACATGGCAGCACATTCCTGGCAGCACAACATTGAAAAACAGCTGAAGGAATAGTTTTCCCTTCCTTTGCTATGGTGCAACAGGAAAAGTGTACTGGAAAGGATAAAAAAAAAAATCTTATAGGTGTTCAGTTTGGGTGGCATCCATTACTTGCTCTTGCTCAGGTATTTACTTTAAGCTTGTGAGTAAATCTACTGGATATTTTCAGGTTGGTGGGGTTTTTTTGTTTTTAGCTTTTGTAGTGGAGACATAGCAAATGGCAAATCCATTCCTAAAGAAAATCGGCTTCTTTCTTAGACAAAACTAGATAGTTTTAGTGGCACAGATGTTTTGCTTTATATAATGCGTAATGCCTACAACTGAAATGGCACATACAGGAGTAATGTTTTATAAATGATAAAAGAAATGCATTGAACAAGCTTAAAATGTGATTTATGTTGTTAGCGTAATATTGATAGTGTAAACAGTTTGATTTTATGGAAGAAGCACTAATCTGATAGTTTTAGCAATATATTGTGTGGTAGGTGTACATTCATATGGAAGGTGCTTTCTCTTGTAATATTTCCATATTTTTAATATTTAAGACATTATTTGCTGATTTTTACGAAACAGGAATGCATTCCAGTGTAATGCAGATGTCATTTGGGACATCTTTGGAAACAGAGAATCTTGTGTGATTTGGGGATGCTTCTTAGTAGCTTTTTCATCTCTAAGCAAGAGTTCTAGATCTGTCTGTTCTCGAATGTAAGGACAAATGTGAGACTGTTCTCAAACCAGGGATTTTACTGTAGCTCTTTGTTGAGAGAGACCTCGCTGTAGAGCCAGACAACCTGATATGAACAGTCATAAACAAACCTATGGTGAAAGTTACAATATTTCAAAGGACGTATAATCTGCTGTGCTTTTCAAAATCCCAAAATAGGTAAGATATAATCAAATTTTATATGTTTTGCCAGTCAGGCACCATTATAATTTGACAGGTGTGATGTGATGCAATGAGATGTGAATGACATAACCTAGTGTGACATAACTGATAGGCCAACATAAAAACTTAATAAACATTTCCAATAAGTTTACTCTCTTGTACTGCCCTGTCAGTCCGCTGTCCTGTGTCAACATTTGGGTGAGGTATTTGGTGTTAAACCGATTACAAAATGTAGCAGTTTGTTTATTTGTGAGAAATGCTATAGATGTTTCTGTGTACCCTTTCTGGATGTGCTGAATATGAATAGTGTGCAATTATAAAATTATTTCCGTTTACTTACCTGGGAATTATCTTAGTTGTAAAAGGTCAATAACCTAGCTAGTGAATACTCTTCACTTTGCCTGCTTGCTTATAAATTGCCTAACAGTTGTGTGGTGTTGTGACTAGCTCAAATTTGACTTCTTTTTTATTTTTTAAGCTACAGAAGAATTAACAGGGGCGCTACCCAGAGGCTTTCCTACAAATAACCATGATGATGGCTTACTCAAGGAATTATAAATAGTCTCTGCTCATCTTCTGCTTCCCATTTACTTTCCTGATGCCATCATGTTTCTCTAAATTAATGAGAACCACTTCCTACGACTAGATCCTAGCCCTCCTAAAATGGCATTTAAAGTGGTATTTAATAAAAATAACATTAAAAAACTCTATACACTCCACTAGATATACGTACTGCAATTTTGTTGTTTTTTTTCCTGTCTATAGAAAGCTAATTAATTAGGTTCGAGAGTGTTAAATTTCTGTAGTAATTACGATTCTTATTTCCTCAGTGGAAGCTGGTCGCCACACAAATACACCTTAAAATTAGAATTTATTCTTATGATTGCACTACTTGTGTTTTATATGGAAAAATTATTAATACTGCACATAACAAAGAATGTGTTTGCAAATGTTTGTTTCAGGAACTTTATAAATTGCTTAGAAGTTTTTTACTCTTATAAGCAACTGATACAACTATCAGCTCTTGCAGAAGAATTCCGTTCACAACCAGAGTCAAAACTGTGCTATGGTTTCTTTCAAGCTACTCAATGTAAATGTTTACTGATAATGGTCTGGATTATGGATTCCAGAAGGCAATCATCGTGCTTTACGTTACCTTTACATTTGAAATCTGGAGTAAGGAATTTCATGCATAGGAATCACCTGAACAAAAAATGTACATGCAAACCATTATCAAAGTTGTTACAGTTGTTTTTGGAGACTAAGAATAATATGAACAGGTCTTGATAATTTATTTCTTGCAACACTAAAGTGAAAATTTATTTCTTTAGAGTTCTAGGAGCAAAAAGGAGTCTGGATCTCTTTCTTTTGAGCTTCAGCCATAGAAGTACATGGAAACTAAGGTAAAAATAATCTCATAAATCTCTAAGGAAAAGAACTATGGATGCATATAAAGCTATCTAGTAATTTTTCGCTAGTATAATCTAATTCAGATTTCTTTTTGTGTAGAGTGCAGATATTTCCAGGTGCAATTCTTGTTTTATGTTGAAGTCTAGTATAATAAAGCTTTTTTCCCCCCCGGAAGAACATTCCCACAGTTCTCTTAACTTGGACAAAACAGCAATGTTCTTCACATCTTAAAAAAAACCTGCAAAAATAATCAAGCAGAGCAATGTGGGGCAGCAAGGGGGGAAATCAACGAATGAGGAAATAATTGCTCCTTGTAGCTTAATACATAGGATTGGGTGGAGGGGTTGTAGAATAGGGGAATTTCAAGGGTATTACAGGACATTGTGAGTTTATTTGGAATGCTCCCTTCCAGTGAGTAGCTATTTTATTGAAAGCTTCATCATTAGAGTCTTTGTGTGCTACTATTGCACAACGAAGGGTAAAAGACCACAACAAATCTGAACAGTTCTGTCTTTACAAATGGCATTAGCAGGTGGTGACTTGTTTCTCTATGAAAAAGCAAGTTTATTTTACTGCTTGAGTTTTAGACCTAGAAAAGCCTTCTTGTGGCAGCTTAGAAGCATAGATAGTGTTCCTTACCATTTTCTAAATGTGCATGTTTGCTAGCAGCAAACAAGAGTTGTGTTGGTATTTTTTTATATGGGCCATCTCAACGCGCTTGAACTTTATGGCCAAAGGTGGGAGCAGATTGAAACTTGCTTTATGCCCTGACACACTTTAGTCCATCTAGTGCTGCTTGTGGGGAGTCTGTAGGTTGGTGCGGATCACATCTGTCTGCCAGGATGGCAGCAATGAAGCCCTTGCAGGAATGGTGCGGGACTTCAGTATCAAGTAGGTCATATTACAGAAAAAGTAGCCATTATGATATACTGTATGTACTCATGTAAACTGGACTTACTTCATCAGGTTGTCTGAAGCTTGCCACAATGCAAACCTAAAATTGAATTTGACTGGAATTTATTCAAAATATAGCATGAATATACTCAGTTGTCTCCCTAAAATAAGAAACTGGTCTCCAAGTGACTCCTGCTATGAAGGTGTCTTATGCTTTTGTAACACTGCAGAGTCCATAGAGTTGCTTTGAATGCATATTTCACTTGAAATTTATGCACCTTTTTTTTATTATGGAGGAACTTTATTGATGAAGGACATCTGAGTAGTACTTGAGACCTGAAATGTACTGGTTAAAGATAGGAACAAACTGTCTGCTCCCTGTGTGTAGTGGGAAGTCTGTAACTCTTTCCTCAAGTTGGCTATATCTGGAATATTGAGTCTGGGCACTTTTCCCTGCAAAGGCCAGAAGTAACAAAGGTGATGACTGTAACTGTTTTTGTAAGTAGCCAGATGGTCTTGTTTCATTCACGTGAATAGATAATAGATACCTTAGGAAAGAAGTGCTCACTGTTAGCTGAGATGTAATTATTTGTGGACACAGAATACTGACATTTAAATCTGCTGGTTTTGTCTTAATTACTATCAGAAATATTTTTCCTGAGGAAGCTAGATTATACAAACTAAAAACTAAAACTAAAAATATTGAACAATACTAAGTTATGGAATAACACTTAGTATATTTAATTTTTAATAAGAAAAAACTCAGTTAAATCTTATGATCTGCTGTTGAATTTAATATAGTCATCATCATAGTGCATTTTGGGGCTATTTTTCATGAAAAGCAAGTTATGCAATAAATTTCAGTAAATTTGAAATATAAATTTATAAGGCAGAAGAGGTGAACAATGAAACAAAGGTAATGATAGGATCTAAAAGAGATTTGGAGATGTGTTGCTAATGAATACAAATCTCTTGTAAGTTGTATTAATGCCTGTATTCAGCAAGTCCAAAAATTTTTTTCTGCATTCTTCAACTACATTAATCTGTACTGGGAGCCTCCAAATGTATTTGTTTTCTACCTTTCTCTTCTACTTGTGTCTTTATGGCTGGTTCCACAAGGATATCCGGAAATAAGAGCAATGCAAACAGCGCAGCAGGCTTCTATGAAGCTTGTATGAGCTCACTGATAAACACTTGTTTTACAATTTTCTTCTACCTTTTAAAGTTTGTGACTCAGCGAATAATCCTGAGATACCTTACTAATTATTATATAGTATACGTATTTGTTGACTAACGTAAGTGTCTTTCAAAGGAATTAGGCGCACATTAGTTTTTAACGAATGAACAATGGGCCAGATGCATCCCTTAAGTAACTCCCCTCTTTAACCACAGGTGATTTGTTTGGTTTGTAACTTCATCTTTACCTAGGCAAGCAGGTAGTTTCAAAGCCATGTAGCTGGGGTGATTTTGCATCAAGCAGGGGAATTTGTTAATGTTAAAATCAAATCTATTACTGTAATAGATTTGTAACTAAATCTGTTACCAGTAGAAGTCTTAAGACAGAAAAGTATCTAATTTCAAGCTGTTCCAGCCTTAGGTTTGTGCTTATGCATCTGAAGTGCCTTATTGGTACATTCCCTCTCCTCTTTTCCCCCAAGAGGGAAAATCTGTGGAATGCTACTCCATGCATTGCGTGTATTTTCTTTGCTGAGGAAAGTGTTTTGTTTCTTGCCTTCCTTCTGTGTAGTATTCTGTTCAATTAGCAATGTAATTAACTCTTTCTAGTAACCAATGAATCATTTTAAAGTTATTTTCCAAATTTTCTAAGAGTTTGTCAGTCACAAGCTTATCAGATAATTTTGCCCCACTCGGATTGTGTTTTTGTGCCTCCTCCTGTAGGAAAATATATTATCTGCTAAAGGTGATGCAAAATTAAAATAAATAAATTCCTTGGAAATGTACGTTGGTTGCTTAGCATTTATTCCATTGCTTCGAGCCTCATCTTTAAGTGCTGGTATTTATGCTACGTGTTTGCCACACTAAGTATGTTGGTATAAAATGTAACAAAGGGCAACATTGTTCCCCAGTCCAGCATCAATATGGGGTCTAAGCTATGAATGTGATAACTGACTATTCATTATAATTAAATATTCTTAATTCTGATATGGAAACAAATGAAATTCATCATTAACAACTGAGTTTTAGAGTGAACTTGTGCGGGGCATGGAAATATGTATGCTGAAAGAAATTTATGCAGATTAAATCCATTAGCAATTTTCTGCATACCTCATTAAGCAAAATATCAAATTCCACTTAGTTCTTCTGCTGCTCTCATTAGACAAACTGTACTATTTCATACCATGGAAGTAAAAATCCCTGATGTAGTTTCCCACTAGTGAATTCTCAAATATTTATAGATGTCATACTAACTTCTTGGACTAGTAACATTTTGTCACTGTACTGTTCCATTAAGTCTGCAAGGAGGCAGACTGCCTGGCTCCAGTGGTGGGGCTCTCTGGAAAAGTAGTAGTGTATATGTTTTTCTTATAACAGTAGCTTGGCACCGTAACTGGCTTTAAAGCATTTGTGTAGCTGTGCATTGGGTGTTGAAATACTTTAATTAAAATATATAGGTATTTGTATTAATCTGGTGGAGACCAGATTAGTTTTGGCTTGGTTAGGCTTGCTGGTTTGCTGATCTGATTCACCACCTGGCTTTGCAAACATTCTCCTACAGAGGAAGGGAAGAATGTATGGATTTGAATCTAGAGAGAGGGAGGGAGGAAAGATTGGCTTCTGGTAGTTTAAGTCTTTCTGATACTGTGGGAATATTGTGATCAAATCTCTAGAAGCCCAAGTCAAATGAAAGTAAGTGAAAACCGTAAGGAGAGTTGGATTGTGAGAATTTGTAATAACTTTTGCAGGGAAAAGGGGAAAAAAATGTGATCCCCCTGTTCATTCATACACAAAAATAAAAGGTCCAAAAGAAGGTACAAGTTAGTATTATTGTAACTGTCTCTACACTGAAAATCCCGAAAGAACAGAGAAACTTTTATTCTGTTCTCTCTCCTTGCTGGTCTCCCTGATGTGGATACTGTGAAGTGCCAAAGAGTTTTCATTTCCATACTCAAACCATTTTGTCCAGTGCAAGTTTTCTCAGTTTAGGAAAAGACCAGTTTCTCAGCCAGAAGATAGCAGGCAGGTGGAGAAAACCCTCACAGTTGAGGTCTGTTTCTTTTTTTTTTCCTCCTTTTTTAATTTTAATTAATTAATTTTGAATTAAAACAATAGAGCCAGAAAATACTAACGTAGATGCTTAGATCCCCTCTGCATAGAATGTAAGGCAGTATTTTGATTTTTTTAAATAGGCTAGTAGTATTTTTAGCTGATGTCTTTTCCTTCCTTCTTGCCAATGCCAGAGTGGTTAGCATTTCTGGTTTAACCTTGCGCTGGAAGCAGCGGTGTATAAGGCAGTAGATGAATTCTTGCAGTGCCACACGTAGTGTCCTTTGCTGCCTTTGATCGTTTGTCATTTTGATCATTACACAGTTTGAACAAAGTAGCTAATCAATCCCTTCTCATCGTGTCCTTCACATTCTGCCTGCTATCAGCTTTGTTCATTTCCTTTATATTCAAAACTGTTCAGTAAATAGTATCAAAGGTCTTCTCGGCACCAGTGGGTGGGCCTGCCATTCTGCTGTGAGAGAAGGGGTGTTCTTGTTACCAGGTGGCACCCCATTCAGTCAATCAGGAATGCTGTGGAGCCACAGCAGGTTCTGTTCATGTGAGAAATACTTTGTATGTCATTATGCTTCCTTTCCGATGAAGTACACCCCCTGTGCTAAGAAGCAGGGATGTAAGAAATGGGCAGATAAGAAAATTTCTGGAGCACAAAAGACTTCTGAACTCCATTTCTTCTTTGCGTAAAGAAGACTGAACATCTCATATATGAAAGTAGCTAAGTAGGAGGTTAGTGGTTTGTGCTTTTATTGGCTTTGCGTAGACTTGAGGAGGGAAGAAGTTAAGGTTCCTGGATATCCTGCTGGACCTGGGGCAGTCCTTAACTGTGTAGGCAGTTTCAGTTATTTCTGTATCAGTCATCTGACAGTCTGATCATCAGCCTCCACTGACCGTGATCCTGTATGGAAGGGAGCCTCACTGGCTGCTTCTAACCGTAAGTTACAGGCACAGTCTGGGGCTCAAAGCTACGGACTCTCCGAAATGATCTCATCAACTGTGTTCAGACTTCTAAAAAGTCTTATTTTTCTTAACTATGTGTCATCTGGCAACTCAAGAGCTGAATCCTTCCTCAGCTGTTGTGAACTCTGCAGTCCCCTGGTCTTACCAAGGGGGAGGAAGTGTGTCATGTAAAGACTTGCTAGCTCATGAGCAAGTGCATACAGTGTCAAGTGAGCTCATGGCACAGAAGTGGACCCTTGGTTTCATTTGAATTGAGAAAGGATGAGAAAAGAGAAGAGGAAGAAAGTAATTTCATGTTTGTTGTTTTTTTATGTCAAGATTGCCTTTCCTTCTGGATTGTAACCCATTCCAAATCCCTTTGTTAAACCATGAATACATGCTATGCTAACCAAATAATTCCTCCTATTATACTTTACATGCAATAAAATTCTTCAAATTCAAAGGTCACCAGCCAGACATGTAGAATGACTTCATGAACGACTTCAGCTCATTAATCATGCCTTGGTGTAGCAATGACTCTCCTTTGTTCATTAGAATAACATTTCTTTGCACTTTATGGCAAACCATCATTATAATGCAGAACAAGGACAACGGTGTGAAAGACTTTTTTAATGAGACTTCATAGTTGCTCATGGTGGGACTCCCCATCCTGTTTGCTCTTGAAAGAGCTGTCCGACAAAGGTTCAGAAGGATTTCTACCTGATGAAGAGAGCCAGGATGAGAGCTTCACAGGGAAAACTGTCAATGAGCTTATAGAAAGCTGCATAAACCTGGCTGCCCTGTTGGCCAAGCTGTCGCTCTTCAAACAAATACAGAGAGAGAATTTGTAATTGTTCTCACCGCACATAAGACATTTTATGCTGCATCATTGTCATGTGCAGCAGTTCTTAACTTGCTGAGGAAACGCAGTGTTTACGATCCCCAGGATCTTGAGTGGACTCTGCAGTTAATAAGGAGAAACTCTGTGGTTTTATAGTTATCAATTACTGAGGAAAATAAACTCTTCACTGGAACCCCTGAAACTTAACTGTCTCACCAATATTCATGTCATTAATCTAATATTGTTTTATTCCTTACCTTGGATATAACAAAGAAATGCAATCATTCCAACAGTGCTGGACTGACCTTATTTAAATCTTCTTTAATAAATATTTTAAGGGATGTAATAATAAGGGATAATAATAATTTAGAAAATAATTTAGAATCTTTCTTACATAGATGGAATAATGAAATTGCAAAAATGGCTTATAAAGTTTTGTGGCTGTTCATTTTTAATTAAAATATTCTCCTCTGTTTTCCCTCAGGAGTGTAGATACTTCGTTAAGCACTAGAAAAGATAGCAAGTTTCTCATAAAAAGAAGCAGCAGTCTGACTACTGACCTCATGATGCTATAACTCTTTCATTTCTTGTCTGTGAGGCTGGTACAGGTTCTCTCTCCAAAATAAATACTTACATATCCAGGTCCTAATCTTCTCTTTCCCAGTTTTCAACTTTTTTTGAAGGCAAATACAGTTTTAATTCGTATGAGAAGCAGCTTAAGAACTGTTCTGCTTTATCCTGGTAGAGAAATAGTAGTAATTTGATGCATACCTTAGAATCAATAGTATAACTAAGGTTGGAAAGGACTTCTACAGTCGTCTAGTTCAGTCATCCACCTGCCATCAATATTGCCCTCTAAACCCTCAGCACTACACCTACACATTTCTTGAATATTTCTGAGGAGGGTTACTTTACTACCTCCTTGGTCAGGCATTGGAATGAGCTGCCCACTCTTTTGGAGCAGAAGTTTCTCCAACCTGAATCTCCCATGGTGCAACGTGAGGCTGTTTCCTCTCATGGTATTGCTAGCTACCTGGGAGAAGAGGCTGAGCCCCATCTCATTACAACCTCCTTTTAGGCTGTTGTAGAGGGTAATAAAGGTCTCTCCTGAGCCTCTTCTCCAGTCTGAACAGCTTCAGTTCCCTCAACCTCTCCTCACAGGACTTGTGTTTTAGTCCTTTCACCAGCTTTGTTGCCTTTCTCTGGACGTGCTCTAGAGCCTTTATGTCTTTCTTGTAGTAAGGGGCCCAAAACTGAACACAGTATTCAAGGTGTGGCCTCACCAGAACTGAGTACGGTGGGACGATCATCTCCCTGCTCCTGGTTATGCTATTGACTGCTTTGTATTCCTAGCCTCAGCAGTTAAACTGACATGTTATCTTCAATGCAATTATAAGATATCTGGAGGTCTTTTGCTTTGCCATCTGTAATTTTTCTAGAGCTTGTGACAGTGATTGCTGTAGATGTTCTTCTAATTCCTGTACCTTGCATCTCTGTGTCTAATCTCCTGTGCATTTTTTCTGCATCACTGAGACAGTTCCCCACCTATAAATTCTTTGTGTGCTCCTAATCGCTGTGTCCTGAAATGGATTTTGCTCTAGGAGCAGCTGTCTCCCCAGTTTTTCTGCTGGTCTTTTTCTGCAGTTCCTATGATATTTTGTACATCCATTTTTTTTTTCTTCACTGGCCAAGGTCTCTCTCCACATGTGTAACAGGTGTGTGAAGGGCAGAAAATTGTTTTCCGTCAAGACTGAAATTAAGAAGAGGTGATGTTCTTAGTCTCCCAAATGTTCCTGTCATCGCTGGTAGAGGCAAGAGAGATACTGAAGTGGAAGAGGCCAACAGAAGTATAAATTATGGTTACTAAAATTTTCACAAGCTTCATTCTCCAGCTGCTGTTTTCTCCAAACCACCAGGCTGCTTTTGGTACATTTCCTATCTTTCTCTTTGCTAAACCAAGAAAAGGCCTTTTTGTTCCCTTGTAATCTCCTTGTGCTGCTCTGATCTGCTTTGTCAAGTGATCAAAGACCCTGTTCAGGTGGACTGTTGCTTAGTTACCGCATGCTAGGAATTCACTTTTGATAAATTGCTTTGTCTTCAGAAGTAGCCATATCTCTTTTTTTTTTTTTTCCCCCTGGGTGCTCCATTTAAATGTATGATCTAAGTTTATCAACCTGCTCTATTAGTGATACATTAGGTACAAAAATTTTCCTTGTCACCCTCTCTGGATTTTTCGGTTAATCTGGAGAAAAGAGGACAAGAGGCAAGAATACTCTGCAGTTTAGAAAAATAGAAAGGAGCCTCCCAGGGGAAACAAAATGCACTCTCCAAAGGCAAACAGGCCATGTGTAGATAGATGTCCCTGACAGTTTCAAGAGCAAACCAAGAGATTTTAATTTTGGAAACTTTTTTAGATTATTACCTGTAGGATTTGTTTTTCTTGTAGACTTTACCTAGGTTAATTCCATTAACATATATGAAAGTACCTCTCAGTGATCACGTGTAAAAAGGAAAATGTGACAGTCTGCAGTATAAATGTTTTTGTCCCGAACAGGCAGAATGGAAGCAAAATAACTAAATGAATACTAACGTAAATAAATCCAAGGCTTTGGAGGAGAAGGTTGGCAAGAAGAATGGCGTGGAACAAGCTATTGCAACAGGTACTGTTGCTGTCCTTCTCTGTGCGACTTATGGTGACTGTGCCATTAGAAGTTTTTCTTGTTATTGCTTTTCCCTATTTGACTCCATCACAAAAGACTTCTGTAAGGGTGCTACCTTCCATTATCCCCTGAACTTAGTGTGTTTTTTCCTGTCATAAATAGTCATAAAGTTTTGATTTTGCATCTTCCTGCCAAACTTCCTTTTATCTAACCTGCCTATAGACTTGTTTATGATGACTGTTCTGTATGTACTGAAGCAGAGGGGACTGAGACCCACTGTCAGAAAGTAGAGAGCAGTGATTCTGCCATAGTATGGTGATTTCTTTTGCAAAGTGCAGGAGCCTGAGGGAAGTGTGTAAGATAGGCCTGGAGCAGGATCTGGTAGGTGCTGTATTTTCAAGTTAGCAGCTTTGTAGCTTAGGTGTACTGTGATGCTCCAGGTCTTGGGTCTATAGTTGACCTTTCCTGTGAAGTTCATATATTTCCAAAAGCAGATAAGAAAGTGCTTTTCTTTATAGCAGGAAAGAAATAAGAAAAAAAAAAAAAAAAAAAAAAGCAAAAAAGGTTTAGTTCTTGGTTAAGTGTTTCTGCATCCATCTTTTTCAGTGAAAAATAAATCTGTTAGTAGTAACAACTGTTATTGGAGACTTTTGCTTATTAAACCAGTGAGGAACAAATTCTTACTGCACTATTGATCAAGTGCTGAGCTGCATTTTCACAATAGGAAAATATAAGTAGTGATTTCTATTACTAATAAACTAATCTGATATTTGAATATGAATGTATGTTGCTTTTACACCTTTATAGAACATAACTGGATTTTGTGTGGAGCAGCTCTTTACCAAAGTGGCATGTAAAATAAATAGCTTTAAATAACACATACAATAATGCTGAGTTCTCCTAATACTCTTTTTGTATTCTGAGGCAGTTTTTATATTAAAACTATGTCTAGTTCCTGTTATACAGTATTTGCTGGAATTATTAACTTATTCCCAGAATTACAGAATTAAAAACCATAGAATCAAAAAGTATGTGAGGTTGTGAAGAGGACTTCTGAGGAGCCCAGTCCCGTGCTTTGCTAATCAAAGCAGGGTACGCTGTGCCGGTGTGCTCAGGGATGCGTCCAGTGGAGTTCTGTATATGCCCAAGAATGAAGTCTCTTTAATCAAACAGTTTTTGAGTTTTGACAGTTAAAAAAACAAAAAAAAAAGTCTCACAGCTTCATCTTATTTTCATTTACACACACTTAAAAATGTAAATACATTAAGTATAAAAATAAAGATGATAATTCTGAGGGGCAGCAAAATGTGATACATACATAGCGATATCAAATTTCTATGTGAAGCAGCTTGCGGTATGGGAAGTGAAAGCAGATAAAAGATGGGGAACAAAAATCAATATCAATACTTCGATCAATCGTGGAAGACTTAGCTGCAGCGGAGCCAGATTTTTTGGTCATTGCCTAGCTAAATTTTATTGAAGAATAGGGATCATAAAACTATTACTATTCCATTGCTGTTTGTGGTCTCTGCTGTTTGTTCACTGCTTGTTTTGTTGTGGTTTGTTTATTTTTCAGTGTATTTTTGTTACTGGCATGAAATTCCTTTGCCAGCTGCTGTTTAATACCTTTTAAAAACAAGGACAAGAAAACTCTGAACTTTGAAGTTAATTTTAAATCTGACATTACCATGATTTTGGTTATGCCTGAATATTTACACTAGGACTGTGAATTTGACTAAATAAGGGGAGGGTGCCTTTGTCATTCTCCTCAGTTAATGATTAGCCTACTGCAAGAGGATCAACCAAAGTTAGCAGACTGGTTTTGCTGCCGTTTCTGTCAACTCTAGTTGGCTTTGTCTACTACAGCTAAACAATTTTTCACTGCTCAATAATCAGAGACAAGTCAAAGAAGAAAAAAGAAGAATCCAAGGAGGTTTTGCTGAGATATTTAAAGAGTGTGGGAATTTCGTTTAGCGTGGATGCACTATTTCTTTTTTCAGGTTACAGACTGTTTATCAGTCACCTTGCCAGCTGCCTTTCTGCCTTAGCAATATAGGTGACCAAGAACTGTGCATGTTTAAATGTATGTAATTTAACGTAGCCTCTGAGAATAGACTAAAATTTCAGATGATAAATTTAGGCCGGTTGAGAAAAGGTAGAGCCCTTTGGTTTACTGTTTTTGTGTGCCCATTTTCTACAAAATAATTACATCCCTGAAGAAGATAGCTGAGGTCCTAGACCTTTAGTTTCCTATTGGAGCCTGAATAACCTGATGCATTGAAATTGTACTTGGTCACCAGGTTCCAGCAATTGCAGATGTTTATGGCAACGAAAGTAGGTTTTATATTTAAGATGAGACAACAGTGCAAAGATGTTTGTGTGAAGCTTCTGTGGCAGGAGCTCATTAGGGATGCCTCCTAGCATTTGACCTGTGTATTCACAAGGCAGCAGAGTAGAAAAACTTGTTCAGTTGCATCCATTTGTTAAAAGATTTATTTTTCATTACAAAATTGAATTTTGCAGGTCATTTAATGTCTTAAACATTTTAGATTTTAACTATTGTGTACAATGCAATCTTCAGTATGTCTTCAACAAGACTAATTTTATAGTAATTCAATATGGTTCGTCATTTGCAAAAGTATTAATTAAATGTGTGTCAGTTGATGATTAAGAATTGAAAGTAATATTTTGTAGGCAGTAAATTTTTATAACAGGCTTTTGGTATTTTGAAAACGTGAAGCCCACCAGCTTCAAAACAACAAAGATATTTTAGTTTTGGTTATATCTTTGCCTGAGTACTCTAAGAGCTTTTTAATGAAACTGCATGTTCTGATTTATCAAATAAGAGAAGGAGAAGCTACAAATAATGCATATTTTGTGTGCATGCTGGGGGTGTCCTTATGAGTATGGGGTTATACGTAGAAATCTTGATGTCTTGTGTTTCTGTTAATCCCAAGAATGCATATTCACATCAGATCTGCCATTTCCTTTTTACTCACAAACTGCAGAGATTCACAATTGCTGCCTCATAAAACTTGGACTGAGAATTGTAGGCTATGTGATAACGGTAACTTGCAGAGCCGAGTCATAAATATCCTTGGAGTTTCTGAGTTAAGTCCTTGTAACTAGATCTGTGTAAAAAGGTGAGAACTTCTTTTGGAAAAATGGTTGACTTTATTCTAAAGCTGTGGTTGCTGTGGTCTCTGCATAAGTTAGAGAAGTACCAGTCCACCTGAGAATTGATATGGGAAAGTGAAACACTTCTCTGCTTCACCAGCTCTCTTCTCTCCTTGGCTGCCTCTGCAGTTGGTGGAGGTGCGAGCTCTTTCCGTTTGTAAGTGAGTTGATAGCAACCCTTCCCTCAGGGAATAGAGGAAATCCATATGACTACATTTTGGCTCTTCACACTGCTCAAGGGCACAATTTGAAATATAGGAGAATATAGCTTGCCTTTATTCACACCAGTCAAAAATGTCTCGATTGTCATTTTTTTTTAATTCACAGAAGTGTTGAAATTTTGACATAAAGCCAAAAAGAGGTTTCCAGCACACTTGCATTTTGATACTGTTCTGTAACAAGAACAGTTAGTATAAGATTAGTGTATAGTCCAATAATCTAATTTTTAGAAAGCCTGATAAGGGGAAAATTGAAGAGTTGATAGCACTTGATGAAAAATTTCACTACCTTCTCTAAAGGAATCTGTGTGGGGTTTTTGTTTGTAATTTCTTCCCTGAGGAAGGCTTATAAGGATGATGATTTTGTCCCTAGACAGGAAAAAAGAAGTTTGCAAGCATAGAGTAGTAGTCTGTGGCCTGTTGCTATACTGTCCTTTAATTTTGAAATTGAACGCATTCTTGCATAAGCCTTCCCTTTCTATTCTCTTGAATCAGGAACGAGAGAAGCCATAGGAGTACAAACTTTTCTGGTCCACCTTGAGGTTTACTTTTTTCTTAGTCTAGAGGAGATTGCAGAGTGAGACAAGTCAGTTCAGTTTCCAGATCTGCTTTCCTCTCTGAGTTTAGTAGCACAGATTTCAACTGACAGTAATCAGTTCTGAGCATGACTTTTAAGACATGGGTGCTTTTCTGTGTAGTGTTGAATGTGATATTATATTCTTTCATAAAGGTAATTTGAACAGCTATCGAAGTGTAGAATCTTTCAGTCGCTTCTGATCTGAGTTAGGTTTTGAACTGATGACTTGCCTGTGAAAATCAGATTTCAGTCCCATTAGTTGTTTAAGCTGCCTGCAAATACATAATTAGCATTAAAGATGCAATTTTGTTTTTAGTTGCGGGAGAGAGTATTCAGTGTTTAATAATCTAAAGCATTCTTATAAAGAACTTGGAAGAAAATATGTGTACAAATGTAAAGTGCAAAATGTGATGTTACAAAGGAAACACATTCGGTCACAAATTCAGTCAGAGTTTAACTAAATAAACAGCAACAATTTTTGCCAGTTCACAGGTATCTGAATGAGGACTTTACCTTAGGAAAGGCTACGTCAACGTATTCTGCGTAGCACAATGGTGTTTCTTG
Organism: Centrocercus urophasianus; assembly: GCF_019232065.1. NCBI lineage: Eukaryota > Metazoa > Chordata > Aves > Galliformes > Phasianidae > Centrocercus > Centrocercus urophasianus. The sequence goes on along the minus strand of NW_024884755.1, from coordinate 4,886,973 downwards.
TCTGCTTTACTGTTTGGGAGTTTGCTTTTGAAAGATTTTGATTTCATCTTGGTACGGAGTAGTCTTTTTGGTTATAGATCTGTTGTTTTTTTTTTTTAAGAAGTAGCTTTTAGTCTGTTTAGGAGAGTTTGCAGAGTTCCTTCCAAAATAATGATGTTCTTCATGTTAAGCCAAACTTAATTTAAAATCTGCCAGTGACAGAACTTCTCTGGTATCTCTTGGAAGGCTTTCTGGTGAACTAATAGATTGATGTTTGTTGATAGATGCAGTAGCTATGTTTTCTCTTAATAATATCCAATGGCTCCTCATTATCCCTATTCAACTTTTAGCCCTGTTCCCCTTTGTGTTTGTGGATGTTTGTATCTGCGTATTTTCATGAAAATGAAAACAGTTATGGCCACTGGCAGAGAAAGAAAGAAGGAAAATAGTTATAAGCTAGATTTACACAGGAATATATTGAAACATAAATGAGAGACAGTTTTTCTTGACATGATTTATCTGTAGAAGACTTTGTTATACTGTCTAAAGGCTCCTAAATTCCTAACTCCCCTCTTTGTCAGTTCTCTTTTCCAAACAGGATTTTTCAGGTTGAAATATAGCTACAATTATAAATGTTGAGTGATCACCAGACAGTCGAAATGGTTCTCAGCTGTCATGTTACGGTGATACTGTGGGGAGCCTGTGTGAATACTCTTCTTGTTCTTATTTGGCTTGATAAAGGGTCAAGGTTGATGTCTCTGTAGCGTTGCTGAAAGGGGAGTGCTAGGATATTTGTTGTAAAAACATCTGAATACTTGTGGATGGAATCAGATGAGATTATTGCCCCTGTTGCACATGGCTGCTAGCAGTAGAACTGCTATTAGTGAAATAGAGAGATCTGCTACCCAAGAAAAAAGATGAGAAGGTGTAGGAGCCCTAAGATGGGATAGAAATGGAAAGTTGCATCTACTGGGATGCTGGGATGGATACTAGGATTGTGAAAGGTTTGGAAGTTGGTCTTCATAAGGCTGTCTTTGAGGAGAGCCTTTCTCCATGGTAATACAGAGGTAATAGTATTTGTGCAATACAGCCTAGCAGATTAATTCCTGGTTTTTATGTGACGATTAGAATAGAAATCATGAATAAGGAACTAGAATATGACTGAAAGCAATTTTTTGACGCTCTATCTATTCAAAAGCTCTTTTTAAATTTTTTTACCTAAATTAATTTGTGTTCTGCTTGCTTCTATTTGGTCTTACGGCACCATTGTTCATAAGCTTAAGAAACGCTGTTCTCACAGTGATGCTTCTTTCCCCTCCTTTATTTAGAGAGAGCCATCATATTCCACTGTGCCTTCATTTTGCTGGACTGAGTGAGCCAAGTTCTTTTACCATCCTCTTTCAAGCTGTCCATGTATATTTTCAGTCTAATACCCTTGCTGATGTTTTTTCCAGTTCATCTTTTTAAGCAAAGGTCATGATCATCATTGTAGATAGTTCCAGAGAATATTTCATTTTTCCTTCCTTCACTGAAAGATTTCTCATGTTATGGTCTCAATGAGAATGTCACAGTTTTGTACAGATCAGAGATAAATCTCCTTCCTTGTTAGTACTGTAAGTCTTCCCTCTTTCACTCTCTCATGAATTCAATTACTTTTGATAGTATATATGAACAGTTTTTCTCACCTCCAGTAACAAAAGGCAAAATAGAACTATGATTTTGTTTTGGTTCATTTTAGTGAAGGAACTTTGCTTCCTCTCATTTTTCCCAAATGCTATGCTAGACTAAAACAGGTATTTTTGTAATAAAATTGTGTGCTAAGTAGCCATCAGTGATCATTAAATGAGCAAGCTAATAGAATTTTAACACTTTAAACTCACTTTGTGATAATGTTCAGTTCAGTGTTTTCTGCATGGACAAATGTTTTCATAACTACTTCAGGTAAAATAATTTTAATATTAAAAGTAGTTCCAAGACATACCTGGTTTATGTACCTAGTGTTGAGCAGAATACAACCTTAAAGAAGTTAACCCCAGATCAGACCAGCACTTTTTCTCTGCATCCTTGCTCCCCTAGAAAAGGGACTTTTGCAAAAAAGCTTATGGTGACATTCCTTAGAGAAGAGAATTTGAAGCAGGGAGAATTCCTTGCTGGAGTTGCTAACAATCTGTGCTGTTAGACATCTTTATAGGAAGCAGAAAGCATGGCCATTTCAGTCAATAGGAGTTTTTGAATACTTACTAGGTTGTGGAAGATAAATGTTTTAACCTGTTCAGTTGTTCTAAAACTGGTACTCAAATACAAATATGAATTAGCCTACTGTTAACAAATGATTGAAATAATTACAATGTTTCATAAACCTGTAAAGTGTTGGTAATTATCTGCTAGTTGTACTTGCCACATGAGCTTTCATATTAAGGAAGGGATGCCATTCAGAGGGACCTCAACAGACTAGAAAGGTGGGCCTTTCTCATGGAATCTCATGAGGTTCAAGGCAGCAAAGTGCAAGGTTTTGCACTTGGGCCAGATGAATCCCAGGGATCTATACAGACTGGAAGGAACAGTTCTTGAGAGCAGCCCTGCAGAGAAGGACCTGGGGGTCCTGATGGATGAAAAGCTTAACATGAGCCAGCAGTGTGCTCCTGTAGCTAGGAAAGCAAATGGTATCCTGGGCTCCATCAGAAGAGTGGGTGGCCAGCAGGGAGGTGATTGTCTCCCTCTCCTCAGGTCTTGTGAGGCCCCATCTGGAGTACTGTGTCTAGGTCTGGAGCCTCCAGAACAAGAAAGACAGGGAGCTGTTGGAGAGGGTCCAGAGGAGAGATACGAAAATGATCAGGGGACTGGAGCACCTCCCCTATGAAGACAGGCGGAGGGAGCTGGGCTTGTTCAGTCTGGAGAAAAGAAGGCTGCGGGGTGACCTCATTGTAGCCTTTCAGTACCTAAAGTACAAACAGGAGGGGAACCAACTCTTTGAAAGGGTAGATAACGGCAGGACAAGGGGAAATGGTTTTAAGTTGAGGGAGGGAAGATTTATGTTGGATGTCAGGGGGAAGTTCTTTACAGAGAGAGTGGTGAGGTGCTGGAACAGGCTTTCCAGAGAGGCTGTGGATGCCCCATCCCTGGAGGTGCTCAAGGCCAGATTGGATGGGGCCCTGGGCAGCCTGGTCTAGTATTAAATGTGGAGGTGGCAGAGGGGTTGGAGATTCGTGATCCTTGAGGTCCCTTCCAACCCAGGTCATTCTGTGATACTACATTAAAAATTAAAATGCAAAAACACTTTTTTCCCACTATGAAGTTGCTGTATTTTTATAGTTTCATCTTGGTTGAAAAATAGCTAGTACAAAGGGCATTTGGATGAGCTAGTAGTCAAATTAATTTTCTTTTTGACTTCATGGTATCTTCAGCAGGTTACTGTGTAAATGAAATCAGCCAATTTTTTTTTTTAATATACCTTAGAATGATTTGTTCAATTATAACCCAACCCTGCTCTATCATATAGTCTTTGGGCAACAGTAGTGCTTTATAACTCTTGGCCACTTCAATTGTGTGGATCTTCATAGGATACAGAAGAATAGGGCCTGCATACACACACACACACACACACACACACATATATATACAGTGAGATGTGTTCTTTCCAATAATATTGACACTTTCTGGAGGATGTTAAAAGCAAACTGTACCAAAATTTCTTGCTAAAATTTGTACATCCTGTGCAGTATCACTAACTTCACCAGTGATGAAATGCTAGGTTTTGCCTGGATCATCTAGATTGCTTTGCAGCAGTAATAGGAAATATTGTTTAAGACCTTAATGGTTTTCAGCATTGACACTGATCACATTTGTTAACTGATGTAAGTGGTTATAGAAAACAATCTTGTGCAGTTTTTCAGCATGACAAAAAATGATTTCCAGTTAAGAAGTTTGTTTAATGCATCTATTATGCCAGCTGGCCAACAGTCAAATCCCAGTGATTTCTGAGTCCTCAATGTTTCAAATTACAGGTGGTTTCAGATAAGATTTTTTTTTCTACAGTGAATACAGTTACATTAGGACACAGAAGAACACAAAAGTCACTAGTTTAAATTAATATAATTTGAGTCACAAGATAGTAGAAAAAGTGAAGTTTAAATGAGTTGAACTGCTTGTTTGTTGAACTAATCTAACTGCTGATTAAGCAAATGACCTGTGAGCTAGAAGTATCTCAGTTGATGCTGAAGGAAAGCGTTTATGTTTGAGGGAGGTGATTAAGCAAAGATATCAGTCATAATTATAACCCTGTCTTTCTGAGGAAGTGAAGTAGGTGTGGGATTGTGTGATTCAATTGTGTCAAAGAACAGAAAAGATTTCTCATCCTCTGTCACTATAGGAGTTCAACAGGTGAAAGATGGCACCAAAATTGAAATCTATATTGTGGACATTCTGCAATATGTCATGTCAATGGATAAAGAGCAGGATCTAGGCAAAATATTGTACTCAGTTCATTTCCAAAAGAATAAAGGATGTGTATACAAGATATACCTGCAAACTGTTCCGAGTACACTCAGAAGAGTATAATTTTTTGATGTAGACCATTTGTAATCTTGGAAATACCAAAAAATAATGTGCTTTGAAATTTTTTTTTAAATATACATGGCTTTAAAAAGCATTAAATGCTTATCTTGTTAAACTGGCATAGCAAACAATGATATAGATCTCTGGGGAAGATGAGGAATAGCTGTAGGGTACTCCAAATAGTGCAAGTTAAAGTTTAGCTATCAGCTTTTGCTGACAATGACTTAAATGCCAAGCTAGTCCTACGATCAACAGTGCAGAAGTGGTATCACAGAATGGACAACTTCTGCTGGCAAGTTCCAAGAGTGGCATCCATACTTAATAGCAAAATTCCAGTTCGATTCCAGAGCTGATCTACTAATCGAATATTCTTTGGGTTTCAAAACTGGGTTGACAGAACCATTTATTGTACTGACTTTGTTCAGACATTTAAAATATACTTACTATCAATGCATGTAAAATCTTTTTGTTAAATTTCTTAATCAAATTTTTTTTGAGAGGCAAATAGACTTGTCTGGACCTGAAAGCTGAACTTCTGTAATCAAGGTTTTAATCCAGGAATTGAAGGTGATGTTTTCCAGGAGCTTGATGCCTTCCTTCTAATGCATAGGGTCTGTGTTAAAACAGTCAAAATCCTGCAATGGGACTTTTAAGGTCATATAGATGCATATCTAAGGAGAAGTGGGATATCATACATGGACTAGAAACTGAATCACTGTCAACCTGTGTATTGGTATTTTTGTGGATTTTTTTAGAGTAGAAGGGACAAACCGGCCCCAAGCTCTGCTGTCTCATGCCTGTTTTTTTGGTCTGGTGTCAGTATTTTCCCTTGTAAACCAATTGCTTAGCAACTATTTGCATACAATTTTTAGATGCTTCCATTAAATCAGAAGCTATGCCAAGTGCATGTGCCCTCTGTATCCAACACAGTAATCATAGCCATCTGCTGGGAATGCCTGCTGCTCCCACTCTCTTCTGCAACCAACAGAGCTCAGGCCAGTGAGTCTCACTGCAACCCTGAACTTTAGCTCATGGCTGGTAGGTAGTGAGATTGGCATAAGTAAGATGGCCTGATAAGAAGGGTGCTTGTCTAGAAACAAAGCTTAATGTCCTTAATGTCTTTTGCTGCTTCTCCTGCGTCCTCCCTGATTTTCTTTTACTCTGCACATGTGGACAGGCATTGCATCCCTCCTGATTCACAGAAGCTTCAGGAGGACAGTAGTTGATCAATGAAGTCTGTAAATTTTATTTTCCTAGACACGACTGAAGGAAAAAAAAAAAATGAAGATTTGAAAGAGCATTGTAAATTAAATGAGATGATAGTATTTTATATGTGACCAGTACCATATGAAATAGTGTAACTGTGAACAAATATGTCTAGCTTCTTTGTGCTTTTTATTTGTTTGTTTGTTTGTTTATTTTGTGATGGTGTCTGGAATAGTAGAATGATATGATACTGCATATCCTGAAATCAGTATATCTTGACTATTTGATTCCTTAGTGGAAAAGTGGAATAAGCTGTAGAGCATGATAGCAAATTAATCTGGAGCTCTTCACCAGGTAGGTATCTCTGTACTGTGAGAAAATTTCTGTGTCTACAACAAGCTCTAGTTACTTATTTTAATGATATACATCTCAATACTTCTTTGAAGTCTGGTATTTGTCATATGTATTTTTGATGCTGTTAAATTTGTGTTGGTTAATTAACATATTATTATGATTATCTTTAATACATAATTCCTTAATACATTATACAGGAAATTCACCTGCATGAATGGGAGGCAAGCAAGAAAACCTGTCTTCAAGAAAATGAGTTTCTTGCTTTATAAAACATTAGAAGTTTACAGCCTCCTTTAATTCCAGTTACCATTTCCAGGGATCAGGAGGAACAGAGAAACTTGTGGCCTATTTTCTGCTAGTAAACTTAGTCAAATAATTAAAAAATTGATAATGAATACAATTTTGGAAAACAAACAAACAACTATTTGAATTAATGTCACTCTTGTTTGCTTGTTAAAGAATTGTTTCTGAATATTAAATGACTCTTAAACAGAGTACATTTGTGGGGAGAATAACAATTGTTATTTTCCTGTAAATGATATGTCAGCCAGTCATAGATTAGAAAAAATACTGGCTAATGACTTATTTATTTCACACCATACATTGTTGTATAGTTCTGAAGTGATTTCTCTGCAGCCTGGAAATTGTCTGTCTAAATCTGCTTGGAAAGGACTTGAAAACAGCAAATATCTAACAGAAATCTCAGTGATTTGTTATCATTCATTTCAATTAAAAAATCAGTCAGTTATTTACTTACATATATTTTCTCAGCACTTAACAAATACTAATTACACTTGTGTAGTTCTTTCAGTGAGATAGGAAATTATGTAGCTGGTGGTCCATAAACACAGTAACTTTTAAAGAACACTTTCATGTTTTTGTCCAAGTAAAATGCAATCTTGGTTTTACGTCAAATTTATTGGCTCCCTTGTTGATTAAAAGTGCACAGTTTGTGAAATGTCATTTTCCTCAAGCTTTTATATACTGTTTGTTATTCACATGGCAAACACAAAACCAAGCAAACCTGTTTTTCCAATGTTAATGTGCTTTCATGTGCTCCAGACTTCTCAGGGTATTCTGAAGATGGAGAGAGAGGTTGAAAGTAGGCAGGAGTCAACAGTCTGACAGTGTAGGCATCCGTACAGCTGAGTGATAGCATAAGCATCCTTTCCCCTTTGAAACTTGAATATTGAGCTTTCAAAATTCAATTTGCTTCCAGTGGTATTTTTATTTAGCTGAAAAAAACACTGTGCTTCTTCAAGTAATATGGTACATTAGAATCTATATGAGATTGCCACATCCTCCCTTCGTATTTTCTATATAGAATGGATTTGTGCTGTCTGATCAGAGAAATAACAATGGACAGTTGGATTACAATGGGATATGTGTGTTGTTTCACAGATGTGTGAAACATTTATTGTGACATTTGTCTTAATTCATTTTAGAGATTGAAATGTATTTACTATGGGTTCTCTCTGTAGTAACTGAAAGGATTTGAGCACTTTCAGAAAGTAACTTAGTAGTACTTTAAATAAAATAATTTACTTTAGACATGTGTGGCACCAGAGTTTTCTGTCTCTCTCCCTCCTCTTCCTTCCTTGTTCCCTCCCTATTTTCTCTGTTAACATTAGAGGTAACTACAAACCTAGCTTAGATGGGATTTCTGACTTTCGTAGAAGTTAAATTAGGTGTTATGTAGTTTTAGAGGACTTTGTATTTGTTGTGTATATCCATGATTCCTTGAGTTTTCATGTCAAGGGATCAACTGAATAGAAATTTTTACTTTATTTCAGAAGTTATGTCAGATTTTTTGCACTAATTTCTAGGTATTCCTTCCTCCCTTGAGCATCTCCTTTTATTTAAGGTAGCCCACCATGCTGCTAATTGGTCTATATTTCATTTGATTAGCTTTTTCTGTCATGGACATATTGACATCAACAACACTTGCTCTACTATTCATATTTGCATAATGATGCATGCATGAGATTTGTAAAGCTATCATGCAATAATAACCTGCGTATTTCCATAATTATGTCATAAGCAATTCTGCTGTATGTAGTGTCAATGAAGTCAAATAAGAATGACATTACAGTGAGAAAAGTACTTATCTGCAATAATACTAGCAGTGGTGTTACAGCTAGCTACTGGTATCTCGAGTGGAACTTGATATTGCAAACTGAATAGGTTGATGGTCAGGTTTATTTATAAGAGGGATCTAGTTTAGTGAAGTAGAAGTTTTTTATTGCAAATTTTCCATAGAGGTGCCACAAGAGTTCAGCCTTATTATGTGGGTACTATAAAGGTACTTCTATAAACAATTGGGAAATGGGTATTTCTGTTGTTGAAAATGAGAGGGGATGTCAATCAGCACAGATCACCATGGTCCTGTGATAAAGAAGACGGGATGTGAATGGGAAAATAATTCAGATCAGAAAGTGAAGTTTTTACTTGACTCTTAATCTCTGTAGCTCACATATAAAACAGTACCTGTCTCCCTTCTGCTTCCCTTTATGTACCTTTGGACGGTTTGCAGAAGGCCATTTATAGCATGATGTTTGAGTTCTTTGATGTAGTGCCATCTGTAGTTTAAAAAAATTACACATGCCTTATGGCCAGGCTGTATATATTTTTCTTTTCTGGGATTGCTGTGATGCTCTTTTCTTGTTTTTATCACTTCCGATCAAAGGTGGGCTTTAATGAGACAAATCAGAATGTCAATTTTATTCTTTTTCCTTCATCATTTTATTTTTAATCCTTTGTAATAAACATCAAGAAGAGATTAGTGAAGTATGAAAATTATGTATGCGTTCTTTTAAAATAGAAATGTGGAAGTTTGCCAGCATTCAACAGTTCTTAAAGAGTGAAGCTGAAGAGAACTGTATCAAGTTTTTAAATAAGAATAACTAAATAGGTGACCTGCACACCTGAATGCTTCCTCTAAATGGGTAATGCGGACATTATTTGTTTCAAATAGTTACCATATTGTGTCATTGTGCAAGTATATTTAATTTTTTTCATTTTTGTGTACAGTATGATTATGATTCTGTGATTTATTTTGATGTTTTCCCAAAATAACTTACAGTTGTGAATCAATTGTATTTGGAGTAATTTAAGGTCTTAAAATACTATTCAATGCAGCTAGCTAGAATGTAACTTATAGTCAGTACTTAATTGTATGTCTTCGTTTACTTGGCTGTGAATAATTACCCTGGGTTTGAATCCTGTGCTTTGTTTTCATATTTAATATACCATTTTATGTCACGGAGTGATTATTTAAACATTACAAGAATGACTTTTCCAGGATTGGTACCATGAAAAGCAAATATGGCTGAAGAGACATTAGTCTGACATTATTGAAAGTTTGTTATGTTGATTATGCTTATTAGAGGAGTTCCTGTTCAGAGCATTAAAAATCTTAGTGAAATCTGATGAACTTTTCATCAACTAATTCTAAATAAAATGGTAAGAACTGGATATAAACAATATGATATAATGTAAGAACCTGGATAGTCCTTTTGAAATTGTAAATATAGGTGCCCATATGATGCAATCGCGAGAACTAATTTGTTTAGGAGACGAGTGTAGGTGTGTTCAAATGGGTATCTAAACAGAAACTAAATCACTCATAAGATGAACTTTTATTATAACTATTATATTAATTTATTATTAGGTATAATAATAATGACTGAAAGCAATACAGCCATACACCTCTGCCTTTGTTAACTGTATTTTTGCCTATAAAGAGCAAATCACATACATAAAGAAATTGCAAATTGAAAATAAGTGTACATCTCCCTCAATCTTCCAATAAGAGCTTTTGAACCAAGGGCACAGACTGCCTGTCCAGTGAGCCGTGTGATAAAGCACAAACAGTGCAGGAAATGAAAACCCTAGGAGTAGCAGATGATGTGGGCAGGAGGCACAGGTATTTCGCTCAACTCTATCTGGTTCACTCCCCAGGCTCTCAAAGAAAACTTAAACATTATTTACTCAACCATGTGCTAGTTAAAACCAATATCTCTAGGCCATCTGTTCAGGAAGATGACCTCATGCAACTTTCTGCCCCAACATTACGTCAGCGTAATTCTGACTAATCAATCTCTGCTTGCTCACATTGTCTTAGGGTTTTACTTACATGAAAGGAAAAAGGAAGATGTTTCAGCATCATTTTAAGGAACAAATCGCCTTAGCTATTATAAAGTACCTTAGCTTTGTAAGATCTTCTGAAATTCTCTGATATGTGTCAGCTGAATGGGCAGTTCACATATATTTAATGTATCATGACTAATTATCCTAATAATGCTAATATCATAATTGTATTTTACAGTCTTCTCAATGTGAAATATGTTCCTGTTCAGAACGCTTCTCAGAGATGTCAGTATGTTTGGACTTTTACCATCTCCAACTAGTTCTAACACATCTAATTATATGTTCATATTAAGATGAGATTGCTTTTATAAAAAAATAATGTGTTGCATCAGTGCCTACAATACTGCTAAACCCTTTGGTATGAAATGCAGTTATCTATGATGGGCCATTTGTGTTAGAGAGAGAGATGGTCGTAACAAAAGAATCTTACAAATATATAAGGGTTGATCCAAAAGTAATGCCTTCTATTTTATTATTTTGGCTCACAACCATACAGGTGGATGTTGTTGGTATGGCATTAGAGGCTGCACCTTCTCACCAGTATTTCCTTATATTTTGTTGCCATGTGACAAATGGCAGCAGAGAGGCAGTTGGACCAAATGCTATCTAACTTGGAAGTGTGGATGAAGCAAATGGATGTCATTGAATCCCACGTGGGGAAAAAATGGCACCTACTGACAATTCATCACCACTTGCTGGACATAGAGACCAACCAGGGGGGCAGTGGGTGGTGTGTTTCAGCAGAGGTTATAGTGGGTTACTTCCACTGGAGAAGATTGTTACAAGTGTGGCATGCTGCCTCTTGTTCATAGCTGGTGAAAATGCATAATTAATGGTAGTGGCTGTGCTGAAAAATGGTATTATGTAGCTGAGAATTTGGTCTATCAAACAGTGCTATTGTGCTCTTTGTGTCTGTTGTAGTTTTCATGGAGATAAGAAGGAGGTATTATTTCAGTGTAATCTGTGTATAAATAAAGATCACAGTAGAAAAGCAGTTGAGTATCTCAGGGTGAAAAGAAGTCTGGCTGAGGCTTTCAAGCTGTGTGTGTGTGTGTGTGTGTGTGTGTGTGTGTGTGTGTGTGTGTGTGTGTGTGTGTGTACATGAGCATGCTTGGTTTCTGGGAGTTTAGCGCCAGAATTCTTACCTGATGACCACCAAGAGCAGAGTCAAGAGTTGTAATGAATAATATCTGCTCAGGGTACTGTTGATTATTCTTACCGTGTTTGTATTCAGTAGCAAACTGATGATAATGCATTTTGAAATATTATTATATTTCCAGATTTTATGTTGTGCTTATTTAGTCAAATCCAATTCTCACGTACCTACCTTAATTCCAATTTAACTGTGAGAAGGATTTGACCCAAAATTCCCCTTGAAACACAGTGAAAACTGGGTGAGACGTTCTCGTACTGAGCATGGTTTTACAGGGCATTTTCGTGTTACTGTCGCTTTTGTTTATTCATTCACACCTTTGCTGCTTCTGATGTAGTTGCTGTTTGTTGCCAGGCAACTCTAGTTGTATTATGCAGTGTTCTGCAGCACACCCAGAACTAAATTGCAGCATACTGTAAAGCAATAGCTGATGTTAGGCTGTGCTATTTTTTTCATTATACTATGCCTTTGTTTTCCAACTGTTTTATTTCTAATTAATTGGGATTCATCAAAAGGATGTAAACTTTCCAGATATGTAGATGACAGAAAGATCAAGAATGGAGTGAAGTGGGGAAAAAAAAAATCAAATGGCATTCTTATGGTTTTTTCCTGCATCTTTTGAAATACCTTCATGACAGGCCATGCCTTTTTTGAGGCATCAACTGTTATGGCATGTGTTGTTATCCTTCTCAGCTTAAATATGTCGCATCAGATTTCTAGCAAGCATCAGCACTATGCAGAAATAGACAGGAATACAAGGTGGCTGATTAATCTGTTATTATTTAGATGGCTGTAAAACCTCCAGGCACAAAAAGATTCTCTGTGTGCATGTGTTTTTATAGTATGGTGATATGTGAGCCGGTGGCTACTGCTGTTCTATCCATTAGAGCTATAAACTTCTTTAATGAATCTGGACAGGACGTTGTAGGGAGAATGTTTTGTATCAGGTCCTGAAAAATTTTTCTAAAAAGACAAAGAAGGAATGAAAATTACAGCTGCTGGGAATTAATACATCCAATGCCAAAGAGGATAAATCTCACACAAGGGAATTCATTTACATACTATTAAAGTTGACATATTAATATCAAAGCATTAAAATATGTAAATAGCATAAACACACACAAAATCCTAATTACTGCTTTACATTATCAACTCATTTACTCTTTATGATATTTTATGACTGTTCAGCTGTGTCAGCAGGCAATTATAAAAACTGCTACAAGTTGATGATAATGCATTTTTGTACATTTCTGTTTCTTCCTGAAAAACATTATTCCAATTCCGAAAGAGTATGATGTGGAAAAGATCCCTGCTGCTGAATGTCCTTTTTGCGTGAACAACATATGCTTTGGGTTTCTAGTGGTTCACCGATCTTTCCTTTAACCTGCTTACCAAAACAGGCAGATTTATATGCAGGCTAATGAGAACTGACATTTCTTACACTATCTGCTGCAGTTACTGTACAGATTTAATCCATTGCAGGTGTTATATCATTACAAAATAAGCTAGAGGCGTATGAGCACTGGGGAAAACCTTAACAGTTATTATCTTAGAAAAAGATGCTTCATTTTATGAAGCATTCTACCTTTTCAGTTGTAAAGTCTTTACAGCGGGGAAGAAATTTGTCATAAGATCTGCGCTGCCAACCTGTAATGAGTCTTTTTTTTTTTCCCCAGTAACTTCAAACAGTTATTGAAATCGGAAAGCGGTAATGTGATATTTCTTGATTTCAGTAAAAACGTCTGACTTCTGGTCGTGTTTTATTAATCTGAAGCAGTTGCTTTAAATTAAACGTGCATTTCTTTGGGGATGTAACACTGCTATTGTGGTGAGTCTTTTGATTTATAACGAGAAACCTTTCATGTCACAGCAACTTGAGACTTACTGGATTGTGTTATGTCAGCGTCTTCAGTGCTCTTAAATGCATTTTTATAGAAGAAAAGAAAATGTGTGGGCAATTCTTAGACTATCTGTATAGAAAATATTACTGTTAGAGTCTTCTACGTATAATAAAACTCGACTAAACTGAGTTTGAAAAAATTACTTAGAATTTAATTTAACTGGGAAAATATATATATATATATATTTTTAACAGTGATTTTGGAATGTCTTTATTCTTTGCTCATAGAAGATTTGGTCCTACGTAAACTGAAACTGTTTAGTTCTTTTTCCTATAAGTGAACGTGAAGGAAGTCAAATCCTGGAGGACAGAGGTATAACCTGAGCCTCTGCTGTTGCTGAGGAGATGATGTGGTAAAGAAGATAGGAGGGGCTAAGAGACTGACAGAAACAACTTCTGTTAAAGAGGAAGTTAGAGATGAAAGGTTCACACAAAACTATTTTAAGCTAAGGGCAGATAACACAAGATTCAGAATTTAATGAGCCTTAAATGCCAAAGAAGGTGCCAGATGTACAGTTATAGCATAAAACCTCTGCACAGTTTCATATCTTCCCAAACCATTTTAAAGCCCCTCAAAATTCACACATTCATTAATTCTTATTATATGATGCTCAGAAATAAAGCGCAGACCACTTCAGATGGTTGCCATAATCTGTGTTTGTAGCTCAGTTTTCCTGGTGCTACGGATTCATTCCACTGTAGCATCACAGTGCACCCTCTTGTTGCTCACAGATGGGTGTAGCTGTTTAAGAGGTGCTCTGCAGTACGCTGTCCCTGTGCAAATAAGCAACTCCCTAGTGTGTTACTGCTCACTTTCTTTGCATATCCAAACTCTTGTCTTCATTTTTTATATATATATTATTATATATTTTATTATATATTTATTATATTTATTATTATAATTATTATATTTACATTATACTTGTATTTATATCATATTTTATATTATTATATTACATATTATATTATTATTAATTATGTATTTATTATATTTTAATATATATTTATATATATGTATTCAGATATTTTTATTTATCACAGTTCCCACTGGTACTTTGTTTTGGTTCCTAGGGCTATATTCATATGTCATCCAAATTACAGTTATATGCCATGTTTGTGCCTAAATGCAAGTGAGTTAATACTGTTTAACAGTGCTTCATATCGGATTTAGAAGACTTTGCGTGTCTATGCAGACGATGGTGGGATGGGTACCATATTCTGATAGTGGGAATGCAATTATATCTTATGGTCTTAGTTAAGAGTGTGAATCATTCTTTCAAATTTAGGTTGTGCAGAGGACACTGGTATCCATTCTGTTTCTGGTAGCATCAGCTATTTGAGGTACTGTGTATACATATGAGAAATTGTTTTTATCAACAGTGTTTTGGTTTTTTTTGTTTGTTTGTTTGTTTTAAGAATATTATTTCAGTGGGATGAAATTCTCTGATTTTGACTACAGGCTGAGCTTGTCAAACCATTTCAGCTGTAATGAAACACTGACATTTTCATGCAGTATTTTATAAAGATTTTTATCATAAAGTTCAAAGTTACTTCTTGAATTCAAAATTGATCTACTAGAGCTGCTCCAAAAGTAATGCCTCCTATTTTATTATGTCAGCCCACAACCTCACATGTGGCAGGAGAGGCTTAATACCTTACTGCCAGTGTACCCTTACATGTTGTTCCTGGGTGACAAATGGCAGCAGAGGGGCAGTCTTATCAAATGGTGTCTGATATGGAAGTGCAGATGAAGCAAAGGTGTGTCGTTGATTTCCTCAGTGTGAGACAAAATGGCACCCACTGCCATTCACTGATGCTTGCTGAACATTTGTGGAGATGAAACAGTGGATGTGAGCACAGTGTGGTTGTGAATGATGCATTTCAGCAGTAACAGCACCATGAAAGACAAGTCACGTTCCGCACAGTCACATGAGTGTGAAGTGGGGTCTTGTTCATGGCTGACAAAAATGTGTAGTTAATGGTGGTGGCTTTGTAGAAAAATGCCATTTTGTTGCAGTGTTTGCTCTATCAAACAGTGTTATTGTACTCTTTGTATCTATTGTAGTTTTCATGGAAATCATTAGGAGGCATTACTTTCAGAGTAACTTTTGTAATGTATGGAACACGTGAGAAAATGCAAACGTCTCTTTTTGAGGATTCAGAAAATAATTCTGAAAGTTCAGATTTTTCTTCCTCATTTTGAGATTTAACCACCACACTAAAAAATAAAAAAGTATCATCTGCTTAACTTTTGTTTCTATTGTTTACTTTTTGCTTTCTATTCATATTCTGAACTAGATTAGATCAGTTGCCAAATAAAATGATTGTATACCTTTACTACAGAATATAAAAGTAATATTTAGCATTCTGTTTTTACTGTCTGTAGACTGAGATTTAATGGTTTTCAATTACATCATAGTACTTTACAAAAATATTCTGTGGGACAGACTGGTTCAGAGGTGGTGGGGACAGTATGCTCAGTGGTGTCCCTACTTACGCAGCAAAAAGGAGCAGTGAATTTCCCTTAGAGCCATATGGCATCATTTCATGGAAGGAGCCACAGGGCCTGAGAAGTGTCAGTGCCAACTGGCTGCGTGCTGCTGGAGTGATGGCCCATGGTTGGTCATCTTGACTTGCCCTCAGCCTTAACCTCTGTGTTGCTCTTTCCTCTTACACGTGCAGCAGGGAGCAAATATTGCCAGGCTATCTTTCTCTTTATTATGTCATGTGCATGCTAGCAACAGAGCAGAGTACTCTTTATGAGTGTTTTATATTGGAGATCTACTTTTTTGGTGTTTTTTTTGGGTTTTTTTTTTTGTGTGTGTGTGTGTGTGTGTTTGTATTATATGAGAGCTTTTCATATTGTGCTCCAGGAGTGGAATGTACTACGTTCAGAAGAATTTATGCTTCAGCACCCAAAATCAGGGGGAGCCATTACAAAAATACAGTAATTAATTTTTGAGAAGGTGTAACTAACTGGCAATGCTTTACAGACCATATCAATGCAGCAGACCTTCACGCAGATATAATAATAATAATCAAAAGAAGTTTCAAAGGCAGGCCTTGCTAGAATCTTCAGAATTGTTGTACTAGGTATATTTGAAACAAATGCCCTTTGTCATTGCTTCATCTTTTTACTTGGCAGAATTTTTGCATGCAACTCAAAAATAGATGTAGCTTCTCCATTCTTGTCTTTATCTCAGAATATTTCTTTGTGGACTTCCCTGAATTCAGCTCAAAGCTAAAAATAAAGCAATTCAATAAAAAAGTTAATTTTCTGTAATAAATGACCATCTTGTGTTGAAATTAGTGGCTTAAGTATTGCAGATAAGTTAGTACTTATGTTTACGTTGATGAGCATTATGTAATGCATTGTTAGTAAGAGTGGTTGTGTTGTTCTAAGAAGATGTAACAGTTATATCATGGACTGTCCTTTGATTCTGAAAACAATTCTCCATTGGTTTCCTGATATTTGTGCTTGAGAAGAAAGACAAACACGAGGGATTTTCATATTTGTATGACTTAGGCTTACTGTGTTATCTTTATCCTTTTATTTTAAGATCAGGATGCTGAAAAAGTGTCTCACTGTTGTGATTTGAAGTCCTGCCAGAACTCAGGCATTGGCAGTAGACTATTACCTTGTCTGCTCCCAAATGGCTGTTGACATTAGTCCACTGCCAAATGTGTATAAAAACCTTCTTATAGATAAAAAAAAAAAGAGCAGGCAGCATGAATGAGGGTGCAGATAATACATCAACAGGTGAAAATATGAATAAGAAATTAAGCAGGGTGAGTTACTGTCCTCATTTTATTTTATTTGTTATTTTATTTTATTTGTTCTCAATTTGTTTTGGGGAAAATTTGCAATTTGCAGCAAATGTGGGAGAAGCTGAGTGAAATTTGCATGTGGTACCATTGAACTACTGAAAGTTAAGAGATCTCACAAACTAAATCACACATAAACAAGTGTTTTAAACCTTTTCTATTGAACAATATTTATGAAAAAAGCTAATTTATAATTAACAGAAGTTTAAATTCTTCGTGAGGAGGTCCAGTTTGTTAATGTATTACCTAAATGAGTTAGTATTTTATGTAGTGAGGTGGTTAGCAGTAACATATGAAGTCATCATTCCCTCAAATGCAACTTCATTGTTTACGTCCAAGTTTGCTTAAAATTTTTGTGGAAAGTCAGAGTACACTTTTAATGGTAAGAATTCTTTAAGTGTACCAATGATTTATATAACAGGAATTGCTACATTTATGCAAATTGCTGTAGCTGCTGTAAAGCCAGTTGTAAAGGAATGGATTTTCTTTTAAAGATAAACTTTATCAGTAAAGAGAATCAGTGCTTGCATGTTGTTTGCTATCAGGACTGCACGAAACCCATTATGGACTTCTGTTTTTACTATCTACCTTTCATATGTTGTACACATTCCAAGCTAAAAAGCATGCATATGTATCTAATTTTTTTTTTTTAACTTCCAAATCTTTTGGCAGTATCTGGAATCTAGTTAATTTCACTCTGGTTCTTAGTGAATTTATTCTAACAAAAGCTTGTTTTCAAAGCTGTTTTTGAACAGTGGATAACGAACGTATGATCTAAAAAATATTTTGTATCTCTTTTCCATAATGCATATAATTTATTCATCCTGCACATATATTATTCATTATTGCAATATTTTCACACACATGAAGATAGTTATCGGCATTAAAACTTAGAATCTCAAGAATTCAGTGGTAGAGTCGTTTATATCCATGTTTTAGATATTCCAAGTTTTTGTAAAAGTGATTCCTTGTAGACAGCTCCTCTCCTACTCCTAATCCATCTCCTACTTGCTCATTCCCTGCTCTTTTTGTCCCAGTAACTTTTCTCTGACTGATTTCCCTCTGTTTCTGATTCTCTGGATGGTTCCGTGTTTTTCACAAGACTTTTTTTTTTTTTTTTCCCACTTCTAAAGACACTATAGGCAGTGGAAGTTTGGTAGTTCTGTGGTATTTTCATGACTGTGGTACAGAAAATTTTCTTCTATTAATCTCACTCCAAGCATCAAAATGCTGGATGTTGAATTGCATTGGTGGCACATCATGTAGGATTTCTGACCTAGTCAGAAACATCTAGTTTTCAATGTGTGTGACGTTAACTAGATCTGAGTTTGCTTAGAGCTTCTTAGAAGGAAGATTTGTGGTTGTGTATATCAGGTTTAATTTAACTGCAGTAATCAGTTGCTGGTGTTTTTCTGAATGCTGAAGCTAGTAGTGCTGGCAACATTTAAATAGACATTATCATTACTAACTTGCTGTTAAATTGCCATCACTCTTAGAAGTGCAATTTGTATGAAAACTTATTCTTTACATGAGAATCAGCTTTACAAAGCATGAACTTGTTTCTAGTGAAAATTCTAAGCATTTATAAAAAATTTTTTGTATTTACCAAACTGCGATGAACCCTGGCAAAATTTGCAACGTGCAATTTTGGAATGCTGTGTTTGAATACTCACATTAAGGGTTATTGCTTCTTCTGCTATTTCCTCAGTATGAACTGTGTTATCTGTATTAAAAAAATGAAGCTAGTAAGTCTAACTAAAGTCTATCTAAAAGTGTAAGCAATCCTTCTTGTGACAGAAACTGTTATTTGCTGTTACTCCCACCTACGTAGGGAAAATAAAATTATTAGAGATTGTTTTTACTTGTACGCCTCATCCTTGCTCACATTGTTTACCTCAACTGGGTCTTTCTTACCTCATCTTTTCCACAGTTTATATTGATCTTTGCTATCTGCAGATTGAGTTAGAATAGCCTCTCGGTTAATAGATCAATATGCCACTGGGCAAGTTGTAAATGATCTGACTTGGTAAGTATGCAGTAGGAAAAAAGTCTGGAACTATTCAGGTAGCTGTGTTCAGTACTCTGTTGTCATATTGCCACAAACAACTTGCCAAGAGCTAACGGAGCAGTTCCTTTCCTAATTGTTACACAAATTTTTTATACTACTCTTCTCAAATTATTAGTATAAAAAAGTTAAGATTTAAAGAAGTCATGAGAAATGATGTAACATAAACAAAATTAGAAAACATTAAGTTCTTGAAAGAGAAGAAAAGTGTTTTTCTTTGATTTACTACAGAGGCATGAACAGATGTGGTAGTCCTAATGGCCTTCTGTAGAACATAAAAACTAAAATCCATTTTGTTCTGACAGTTTTTAAGTATTCTGAGTTGTGATGAGGGATACCAAGATGTAAATGAACAAACTTCAGCTAGAGGTGGTTTTGAGAACAGTTTCATTGCAACTGTGCACTCTTCATTTATGAAACTTTACTGACCTGATATTTATTATTATATCTCATTGTTTATATTCACTAAAGGAAGAATCATGTTGTATCAAGGATGTTTAAACTGATGGTATGAGGTGATCAAGGATTATGCAGTCTTGAGTATATTAGGCAAAGTAACACTGAACATTGGGGTTCTGTCAGATAGACGAAGAGGTGTTTTGGGTCCTCAGAAATGTGCCAAACCTCAGCTGGTTTATTTTGTGTCTGCATGACTTCATTTACAGGACTTAACTTTGGACTAGGGGAGTGCACAGTATAAAAGGTATGTGTTCTAGAAATAATATGCAACTGGGAAATCCTGATGTCTACAACAGCAGTAAAGGTGTAGAAGATGTAACTTGGTTTTATGAAGAGCTAAGGCTTTAATGTCATGTTCTTACTGCTTTCTTTACTTGACATTTCTGCCATGAAATAGTGCTATCATCAGCCTTGTTTAAATTATTTTCATTTAGAAATGATCACTTTGCCTGAGTACAGCTCTAAATGAATCTGCTAGACCTTTTAATTAGGCAACCACTTCATCATATTGTAGCAATTTGGACCAATCTCCTTCTGAAAGGCACTGAACTGTACTGTTTTCCTGAGAACTATTATGATATGGATCTTTTTTAGGAATAGCTGATGCTTTCAGATATGAAATAATGATTTTGGAAGCTAAGTTAGCATTTGCTAACTTTGGTTTGGAAGCAATAGCAGAATGCTCTTTAGTTCAGGCACAGTTTAGTTAAAAAAATAATTTTACATATATATATATATGTAATACTAGGGGAAAAAAGAAGAAGATGAGAGGCCTGACTGGTGTCCTTAAACTTGGACAGCTTTGTTATCTGGGAGCAGTACTTCAGCACCAGTTTGGCAGTTGAACTGCAGTGTCTTGGTGAAGGGATGCTATCTTTGTTGCACTACACAAAGACTGATCTTAATTCATTTATTCCTATTCCAAAGAAAGTGCTTTTTCTACAATGGTGTCCTAGGAATGTATGCAGTTGTTCACAAAGTGCAACCCTAAAACCTTTACCTAGTTAGGTGATGGCTTTGAATGAATGAAGTCATACAAAACTGAAACAGGATCTTTTTCTATTTTATTTATTTAACACTGTATGATATCACTGTAGTTGTTCTTTCTATTTGTCTACCACAATAAAACTGTAGACAATACTCCACAGGAAACTTTTAAATTTAGTGAAAGGGGGTTTATTTTTAGAGAACGATAGTTCTTCACTTGGAAGCGTGTCTGTTACAAGCAAACACCTAGGAACACAATTCCAATCAGACGTGAAATACTGGCTGATGTCATTCTTGATTCTGGCACAGCTAGTTTCTGCAATCTTTTATTTTTTACTGCAAAAAAAATATGCTATATGTGTATATATTATAATTTTTCTAGTTGTCTGGGACATCAGTTGTCCTCTTAAGAGATGGAGATGTGCTGCTCCATCTACTAAGGTAGCAATGCAACTTATGATAGACTGGATTATATTTTACTCTTTCTCAATCTGATAAAATATAATCTGTGCCAAATTTAGATGATTTATATTCTGATCAGATTTAAGAAAAAAAGTTTAAATTGATTATATAACAGCTCAAAATCACTCTATTTCCTTTATTTTATAGAGTACTTATAACTTTTTGCCAGGGAATCACAAATTTTTTTAAGTTATTTCGTTTTTAAGTTTTTTAAATTAAGTTTCTCATTTGCAATATAGCACATGTATTTATACAGACATATACATGAGTACTCAGAAGGAAGGGCTGCCTAAGAATATAATTTCCAGCCATTATAAAATTTTAGTAATGAAATATATAGTATTCTAATGTTATGACTGTAAAGTGTGAATTAATTTAGCCAAGAAAATGCAATATAATTGGTTTTAATATCTGTACATTGTATTCATGCACTAGTGTTTTATTATATTATATTATATTTATGATTCTTAGTTATTAAGAACTCATTGTAAGCGGCACACATATGTCCACAAATTGGGAATTTGTAGACATAATTACACTCAAGAGTATTATGACAACAATGCTTCTCTGTTTCATTGCAACAGTAAATGGCAACACAAATCCCCAGTTCCTAATTTGGTTTCCACATTTAGGTGTCAGTATGGGACAGTATGTTATGGATTCAGGATGAGATTTGTGGTAGTGAGAAATCACAGATTTGAGTGATGTCTATAAAAAGGTGGTATCCCCAATTGGCATGAGGTGGAGTATAACCAGTGTTTTAAATGAGCAGTTAAGAAAACATGCTGCTACTGGACAAAGGAGATAGCATGTGGTATTTTTAGCAACTCGGTATTTCTGATAATAATTTAAGTGAAGTCAAGATAAAATACATTGGTGTATTTTAGCTTTCTTTTTTATGCCTCCTCTGTGTTTTGTTTTATATCATATCATAATATATAATTCCATTGGTTTTTTTTTTTTTTTTTTCTGTGACATCTATAGCATCCAGTCTCCAGCTTCCCTTTTAGTTATTATGTGGTGTCTAAAGCAATACAGCTTACATCAATGATAGAAGATAGGATATGGATTGAGGCGTGGAAAAAAAGAAAAAAGACTATAGAGAAAGGTGGAGCAGCAGAGCACAGGAAACTGAATTCCATGGAAATTGAGATCTGCACAGTGTCATTGTACTGCATCCAGTTCTGGGGCCCCCAACACAAGGACATGGAGCTGTTGGAGGGGGTCCAGAGGGCCATGAAGATGATCAGAGGGCTGGAGCATCTCTCCTGCAAGGACAGGCTGAGAGTGCTGGGGCTCTTCAGCCTGGAGAAGAGAAGGCTCTGGGCAGGCTTTATAGTAGCCTTCCAATATCTGAAGGGGGCCTGCAGGAAATTTGGGGTGGGACTTTATATAAGGGCATATAGTGACAGGACAAGAGGAAACAGTTTTAAATTGGAAGAGGTTAGATTTAGACTAGATATTAGGAATTCTTAAAAGTGAGGGTAGTGAGACACTGGAACGGGTTGCCCACAGGAGGCTGTGGATGTCCCCTCCATGGAGGCATTCAAGGCCAGGCTGGATGGGGCCTTGAGCAGCCTGGTCTAGAGGGAGGTGTCCCTGCCCATAGAAGGAGGGTTGGAAGTAGATAATCTTAAAGGTCCCCTCCAACCCAAACCATTCTATGAGTCTATGATTGCAAGGCATAGCCCTCTAGTTAAATGGCTAGATGGCTAGATGCCAGTTTGGAATGAGAAATAGTGACCTCAGAAACACCTACTAACCTACATTAACAAAAAGGGGATTATCCAAAAATTTCTTTTCTTTAGTGGCCTCTTACTTTTCAGAGTTACCTTAATTTGAAAATATTTACTTTTAAGCTAGACATCAACGATTAATCTAGACACTCAGTTGATACCATTATCCTTCTGAATTTTGCTCAATCAAGTACAGGAATATTTAATATTCCTCAATGTTTCTACAAAGCATAATAGCCACTTTTAGGGTAAAATCCTGCTGCCTCTGGCTCATACTGAAGAAGAGGTTCCTTTTGAAATATCTATTCTTAGGAAACAGGACTACAGAGCACTGAGCAATAGAATTGCTATGCATAATGTTAGGGCAATTTTCTTTTTGCCTTTAGGTGATTTCACCGGCTGACATTTCAGCACAAGGATCCTTCAGAGCAATATAGAGAATCTGATGTGACAGTGTCTCTGAATCAGCCACTGAACTTAAAGTATTAGTTATACATACAATATGTGTAATAGCTCTCATGTAGTCAGTTTTCTTTCCTTCCTTTTTTTTTTTTTTTTTTTTTTTGGTACACATTTGTCTTTTCAGCTTCTCATTTTCATTTTAACTGAAGCATGCTTTAATGATCACGCTTTAACCTCCTTTCCACTGTGTAGAACTATGCCTCGTGCTTTACCATTTCTGGTTCCTTTCTTTTTGTATTATGGTCAGATTGCTTCTCTTGCTAGTAGTACCAGTGAGGGAATAATTTAGGTGCAGAGAGCTAGCAGCTCCTTGTTTCTCAGAAGGCAATAGCAGAAAATGTCAAAGTTTGTCCTCTTGAATTTGGGTTAAAGCTGGATGGAGAATTTGGCAAATACATTAAAGGCAAAGCGGAGACGGGTGTTGGAAAGCTGTGATTCGAACAGTTAAATTGGCAAAGAAACTAGCAAACAACTTTCTGTGAAGAAAAGGATTAGTTACCCTATTATATAGCTTTATTTGCTCCACCTAAAATAAATATAATGTTATGTAATGTTCCTGAAAACTGAGGTTGAAAGGAAGTGTTCTTGAAGGTGCTGAATGGCAAAATTTCTATAGCTGTGAATGGGGCTGAGACAGGTCAGTTATCCACAACAATAACTTACCCTGTTGCTGCTTTGAGCACTTGATTTGTAACTTCCAAGTTTCTTTGTATTTTATAGAAAAAGCTTGATGGGTTCACCTGCTCTCTTAGAGTGCATGACGTCCTTTCTAACTGGTGGAGGGCAGGAAAGTAAGCCAGCAGAAGTTACTCAAATACACGGATTTCCTCCTTTGTGGTTTGAAAATTTTTACTCTGGGCAACACTGCTGTCTCTGGGGAGAAAAGGCCCTTCAGTGAATGGGGGTGATCTCCTTTTTCATCTCTGGAAAACCAGTGATAGTCCAGTATGGGATACACCAGCGTGCCACTGCATTCAAGTGACTACTTCAGCAGGGGAACATACAACTGCTGCAACCTCCTAGACTGTGCCAATTGGGTCACTGATTCACTTTGATTGCAGTGTTACTCATTTCCTGTGTTAAATAATGTATAGGTTACTTATATGTCTCACTGTAATCAAGTCATAGCTTTTTGATCTCTAAGGTGGGTGTTGCTGCCTTTTGTAGAAGTGCAAAATCTGAAACTCAAAAATCATTCTATTCTATTATTATCCTTAGCAGTCCTGTACTGTACAAATGTCTCATAATAAACCAAGCAGGCAGGTCATTCTGTAAATGTAATGGCGTATCACTTAAAACGTCATGTTATTACCAGGTGTTTGTTGGAATAAAAATTGTGCCTTTACAGATTAAGTAAAGAATCACTAATAAAAGTGAAACAGACATACATTATACAGCATGGGGTTCATAATGAATAATTGCTAGGTTATTAGTGCTTAACAGATTAAGGGTACTTCCATTTATTACTGTGCTCCACTAAGGATGAGCGTTAATTTTTTTTCAAAGCAAATTCACTGGAAACAGACAGTTTAAAATTTATGCTTGTAATGATTGCTACATGGTCCATTAAGACCACCTCTAAGTGAGCTTAATTTGTAGCAGATAAATGTACATGTCTACATATTTTTCAACATAGTTTATGGTGCATCTTGCACAGCTGTGCCCAACTGATTAAATCCTCGCAAAATTTAAATAGGAAGCCCATTACATAGACAGTATTATATCCATTTATCATACACACATTTTCAGTTAACTCTCTAAGCCTTTGTGCAGGATATTTTTACTGATTCATTAAATATGTATAGCAAGGCCATTTTCTCTGTTTTGTTTTGCCCTTTTTGTTTTCTGGGTTTGTTTGGTTCATTCTTTTCCATTCTGTCATCCAATAATTAAGAATTTCAGCAAACTGAACATCTGCAGCAGTTATCTTAGTAATGATTCTAGATATGATGGTCGCTTCAAAATCCAAGATCCGGAGAGCTGCTTATCTGGGGCTATAAACCTGGTAAGAAAAGTGATTGGCACTAATGCCTTCCTTTGCCTTCTGGGGATTCTAGACTCAGCATTTGTACTGGGCAGATAGGCAAGCCACACAGGAAGACAGATAGGGATTACAGATTTTTCTTCCCTTCGTATTAGCTAGTTAGTTCTGAACATCTCTTTGTTTTGTTAAAATGCTCCCTGGGTCTCATTCTCAACTGTTGAGCTTTACCTGTGAGTCTCAAAACACCTAAGCCATACTTCTAGATCCTAGAAACGGAATAGGAAGCATTCAGCCAATTTTAGAGATCATATTTTCTATCTCTGAATTATTACCTGAAAGCTTGTCTGTCTTCATTGACTACAAAGTAAGTTTTAAGCTTTTCACTTCAGCCCTCAGCCCCACCTAGATGGTATTAATTTTTCCTCAGATAAGAAACATGTTCTCACACTAAACTTTCTCTCAGGGTACTCCTGACACCTGACTTTTTAAACAAGCAATTGGAGAAACTAATGTTTACTTTAATGTAGAAAAGTATATATTGAAATAAAGCTTATAAGTGTGATGCTGTAGATGAACTTGCTATCATAGAAGATTACATGAAATGCTTAGGAATGCAGATAGTAAAGCAACAAACAAAAAAACCCAACAACAACAAAAAAAAACACCAAAAAATCTAAAAAAAAACTGTATGAACATTTGTGTCAGTTCAAGAATCTCACAGAAACAGACAGTAGCTGAACAGGGCTGTTCTTGAGCAACCCGTGGGTGAGGTTGCAATTTTTAAAGGCATCTGTGAGAATATGAATGTTAGGATCTGTGTCTCAGTGCATTCAGAGACATCTGTTTCATTGTTCATTTTTCTGGTGATTGTTGCCAGTAGGAATCAGTTGTGACTAGTAAAGTGCTGGCTCCAGGGTCTTGACAGTTGGTGGTTTCTTCAGAGTGTGAAAACAACAAGTTTCTCTCATCACAGGTGTGAAAATAATATTGCAAGTGTATATGATATTATTTCTAGTTTTCAGGGAGAGAATGACTCAATGAGTGAATTATAGGTAATGAGTAGGTGTTAGTAGAGTTTTAGGTGGAGTTTTAAGCTGTGATGTGCACATACTGTTTTGTTTTCTTTAGAAGTAGGAAAACTATTCACTAGGAGTACTAGTAGCTATCCAGAATTCAAAGGCACTTCATTATAGCAGAGGACAGAGCCTTTTTCAGCCATTCAGAAGTTTTTGGATGCTTACTTTTAATATCAAGAAACTGTAGACTCTGGGATTCTAGTGCATATACTGCCATCTCCTTCATTTATTTAAAAACAGTGTTTGTGATGAAAATGTTCTTTGTATGTTTAGTGGATAAACATTTTAACAGAAGTGTTTATTTAAAATGGCATAACAGTGGAAATGCATGAACCTGAGGAGGTTTATGTCACAATCTGTTATCTTGAAATCTTACCAAGACAAACTTACTTCAGGGGAGTCTGTTTTGTTTTGCTGCTGGCAGCAGGATGATTAGCTGCAGAATAATCTTAGAGAGAGCTGGTTGCTAATTAAGGAAAAAATAAACTATTCCCTGTACCATATTTTCAGAGAAGTCTTCCTTACAGACTTTCATTTTTGAGGAATAGTATATGCGTTCATTATTATTATTAGATAATCGTTTCACTTTAAATAATGAGCTTAGCAAATTGTAGTTATTTAGGAATCCTATCAGCTCTTCAGTTTTTATATGAAAGAGATTATTAAACTTGCTATCAGAAACTTGAAGGCTAATCATTTCTGAAATATTTCCAGAGTGACAACAGTGTAATTGGTAATTGGATTACTAGAAATGAATTGGCATTTAATCTGCTGAGGATTTGGAACATGGGGAAGCTTGGGGTGAAAATAAATGCTTTAACGTTTGGTTCTTGGGAACTTGGCTAAACGGTAGCCCATGTTCCATCTTACCTCAACCTTAATAATTTAAACATTTTTTTCAAAGTATGGCCCCTTCTGAAGGCACTCTAAGGAGAGTGCCATCAGTCAGAGATAGGATCTTGCCTTAAAGCTGAGATTAAAAAAAAATCAAACTCCTCCTTTTTGTTTAAAAGATAATCTATGTGTAATTTAAAATAAATATAGAAAACACTTTCTGATGAGAAACAGAGACGTGCTGTCAACAGCGGTTCTTAACTTTTTTTTTTTCCAAGTGAGATTTTCATCATCCTCGAAATTCTAGCGAATTAAAATATATTCCTAGCAGAAGCTGACCTTTATGAAAATACATTTTGTCCTCAGATGAAAGAGGGCATTATCATATAGTTACCATTGCACATATAACAATACCTGCCTTGGAAAGCAGAAGCCATCAGGCTTAATTAGATTTTGTTTTGTTTCAATTGAATTGGAAAGCATCTTCATAATTTAACCAAAAATGAATCCTCAAACAATAGTAATACATAGATACAGCACCATTGCTGCAGAGAGATCTTGTGGAGTTGTGAAGACTGAGGTTTTAGTCACTGTGCTGTACCTTACGGTGTCTGATTGTATTAATGTTTTACATCTTGCTGTATTAATTGGCAGTGTTATAAACTATAGTCTATCTTTTGTTCCTCTATGTGTCATACGATTTTCTTCTGATAAGATTTTTTTTCTACAGTATTTCTTTTCTTTCCAAAGCATATTGTTGTTATTTTTTAACCATAACTAATTGTGTTACATGCCAAAACACTTCAAGCACTGCTTAAATACGGAGGAAATGTTTTCAAGTAATCCTGTAATGTGATGTTAAACTGATTTAGTATACTTAAACATATATTATTATCTTTTTGTTTTTCATGAAACGTCATTTTAGTGACTGCCTCTCCTCTGTTCTTAAGAATTATTGTGTCTGAAGCAAATGGTCCAAGCCTGTGGAAATAAAGAGAAAAAATGAAACACTGAGGAAACAGAAGGAAAATGAAAAGGTGGATGAGTGAGAGTGGGAGGAAAGATGGTTATAGGATCTAAACTTGCAAATTCCTTGGGTTCAGACAGAAAGTATACCTTTGTGTCACAGGCCTGGATCTAATAGCACCCTTTGAATTTTTCTGCTTCCATTTCTTCATTTTGCCAAGGAAGGCTGTGTGCATATATGCTGGTACTTACAAAACCCCAACACCCTCTGGGTAATTGCCAGCTGCTGGGTATTCTGAATAACTTGATCAGTGCAATGAAGCAATGCAGAGGAGCTAGCATTGGCTGTTTTAGTGGTGCAGCCACATCCAGATGTATTCTCTGAGCCAAAAAATGTTCTCTGCTGAAATCCCTTGTGGCCAGCATCATCTTCTAAAAGACTCCTCCGGAGAAGCATATTCTTACCAAGGTCCCTTTGGCAACATGAGCGATTATTTTCTGCTCTATTCTGTGCCTTATCATTGAATCATCCTTTAAGGATATGCTCTGGGCTGAAATCCTGTTTGCACTATTAACTTTTATTCTGTAATAAGTCATTTAAGAACATCAGATTGTCTCTAAATAAGCTTTTTATTAATGTTTTGTTTAAAAATAATAAATTCTGTTTATGTTAAAACAGAATTTTCTAGCCTGCACAATGTAACCTTGAAATTTCGAAACTCTAAATAAAAACCTAGTGGAGCCTTGCTGATAGATTGAAGAGCTTATTGTTTTATCAAAGAAAAAACTCAAAGAACTGCTGATTATTTTTCTTCGAGCACTAATAGCTTAGCGCTACTTGCACTCTAGATTTGCTTATATATAAATATATAGTATCTGTAATTATATTTTGGGAATAATTATGTACTTCGGGTATTTTAATAGCTCACAAAATGTAATCAGCATTTTCATTAAATTCTACCTGGTTAGTTTTATTTATTTGTTTTTTAATTCATCGTTTTTCATGATTAATTTTGCAGGTTAGGCATTAATGTCTGATACAGCTTGTATGAACAAGCATTATGTTTAGATCTAGGAATTCACTGGTTCTTTTCTGTCAGCTCCTTGGTCTGTTGGGGCATGGGCTGCCTGATTTCTGTTCCTCTCTCTGGTTTCCCACATAGGAAACACTAAAACTCTCTTCCCTGGGAGCATTTTGAAACTTAAGTGAAGGCTTCTGCGCTTCTCCCTATTCTCCAGCTAACTTCATATTATAGAAATTGTTTTAGACTCATTCCATTGTACATTTTTTCCAAATTCTCTGCAAGAATTCAGAAGAAAGATGGAACTTTTTTTTCACTTTCAAATTGAAATTGTTGTATGAGGTTAGTATGGGCTAATGGATGGTTGTTTGTATAAATACAAAAGGCTACTTCATATTTTAAATAATAGACTGAGATTTTAAAAATTATGTTTGCATTGTGAGTTTTTCATTAGAGTTTAGCTTGTGTTGAATTGCAGCGTGTGTAGGTTTTGTAGATAGGAAGAGAACCTGATGAATTAAACCAAATAGTCTTTATACACTTCAGGTATTTCATTTAATTTACCTTGGAAAGTTCTTAAGCAGAAATGGTCAGGCAAGATGTGAGCAATTTTGTTTCCAAAATATCAGCCAAACACTGTAAAACCAAAAAATAAATTGTGCCTTTGGTGTTGATCTTAGAGCGACAGGGAACCAGTTTTATTGCAACTAGCAACTTAACCACACAACTTATTTTCTTCAAACACAAGGCAGACTTTGTTGTATATCAAAATAAATTAATATGCATCTAGTGACTTCTTTGTACCATGATAATGCGGGCTGCTACCATACATGGCTGGAAGTCACTCCAGTGGGAATTACGCAAACATCGCTGAGAAAAAAGGATGTATGTGTGTAGTTGAAGAAGAGCTGAGAGGAATGTGGCTTTTTCACTTTACTACCCAGTGTAGCACATGCTGTTTTCATGAGACTGTGAGAGTGGGGAAGCCATACACGTGCTGCTGTCAGTGTTGCTCCTGCCTCTAGACCTATTTATGGCTTATGTTTCTGTGTTCTCTGTTACCGTAGGAAACTTGTAGGGCCTTCATGCATGCTGATTATTTCCACTGAAGGAAAGATTTTAATTTGAATCCATAATATGCTCTTGAATTTCAACTTTCATCTTGATGATACGAGTATTTGGTCCACACTGGAAAGATAAATGCAAGCCTGGTTTCTGTATGCAGATCAGATGGCACCCAAGTTGATGGGTGTTGATGAGTTGATGAGTGCCAGAAATCTCGTGATGACAGTTCAAATGAAATTGTGCTGGTGTGTATGATCTTGAATGGTAGCCCAAGGACATCATCGGTCCTTCAGCTCGGTGTCAGTTTAATGCATACAAAAATAAAAATACATAAAAATTAATTGCATGTAAGAGAAAGAGACGTTATTCTCAATTTACTTTTGCCTATATATGCAAAAAATTTCTAACCTTGCTACCAAACCAGCCTGGCTGGATATAACATCTATTTCGGTAGTCCTTGTGTGCCACTAAAATGTATCTCCTGATTCAAAGATAACACTTTCTGCTGCTTTAGACGGTGTAATGCCATAAAAACTGCTTGTAAATACTTATCAGGAATTATTGAAGGAGTTGACCTTCTATGAAGTCTAAGTGACATTACCGAGTTATCCTTTAATACTATTTTTGTTATCTCTGCCCTTGTAAGTCCTCTCTTTCAATGTTTAGCTTATTAGTTTATATGCTATTTTCATTGCAATTATAGCTAGTGCAGGAATGTTTTGTTACCTTTTTAACACATTGTCACCATGCATCATTTTTAGATCCTCATTTCTCCTTATTAGAGGTTATTTAAGCTCTCAGCTCTAACTGGATAATGAAGCATGCTTAGGATACAGACTAGATAAAGCTTTTTTAAAGATTATGTTTCATTGGTGATGGTCTGCAGTGTCCTGTTTGGGATTTTTTTACTTTTTTGTTTGTGTACATTACCACTTAGGTTAGTGAAATTTAATAGAAACGTACATGAATGTCAGACAACTTGTGCAGCCTTTACTAGTATGACTATATGTACGGCCAGAATATGCCAGGGGTTGACAGCTGGACCAGATGATCTTATAGGTATTTTCCAATTGTTAATTATTCTATGGTTCTATTATTATGTGAATTCGTTCTAAGATTAGAGGCATACAGCCCTAGGAATACAGAGGTACTCCAAATAGTGAAGACCATATCAAGATGAGAACTGGGATTGGCATGTGTGGTGGCACTGTGCCTGGGTTCATAAACCAAGTCTCTCAGGACTGTCCATACATGCAGATGAAGCACAACTCAAAGCTGGGATTGACTGAGGAGTGCTAATGGGACAGATCTTGTATCCTCACCCCGTACTGCACTGTGTAGCAGTGCTCCCAAAAGTATCATTAGCATAAACTTCTGTGTACTGCAGCATCTGACTCATGAAACATTTTGAAACTGAATCCATGTCTCCTGAGTTCTTCGTTAACACCCTAGGCCATTCTTCTTTTCATTTTTATGTGTAAGCTAATCTCAGTTTTGTTTTCGTTTTTCAGGATTCATACACTTGTAATGCCCTCCATACAAATGCCTTCATTTATTTATTTTTTTTTAATTACACAGATTTTCCACCCATTAAATTCTGGGAATTTACTCTTCTACAGAATTAGATGGTGGACAGCATGCTGATTCCTAAACCAGCTCACATTATTACTTGCACCACTGAAGTACACTGGCAGAGCAGATTCCCAATACTTGAAGGACTCACCTATGGTGAATCTTATGTTTATGCCTCTGGCTCAGAAAATAAAAATAGCCATTCCACTCAGTAGTGTAGGAGAATGACATGGCTGAGATGGAGTTGCCTTAGTTCCATGTAGTTCTACTTAGATCCACATGAAGCTTCAATGGGGAATGGTCATCATTAATTGAAGTAAAGTTGACTGACCAGAGGATACACCTGTCTGCTCAAAATATTGAGGAGTTAGACAATGTATACAATTTATTGCATGGCTTCAAATGATGCATCAGTTCTTTTACTTTGAGGGAAGGTCATATGGATTAAAATGATACCCGAGCATTATTGGAGAATGAGAAGCCAGAGTATATGATTTCAGAGACTTCTATAGGCATCTGTAGTAGAAAAATAATCTTCAGTTACTCTTCCATTGTGTTTAATTAAGATTTTATCAATTCTGAAAATTGTGATTGTAGGCACACAATTGTACTTTTTTTTTTTACTCATTGTCAGAGGTGTCAGTGCATTTACATATATATAGCTAAAAGAAAAGTGTGCCTGTTTAGTTCGTCAGACACTCATAACAAAAGTGAATTTTGAGAGGTGTGTATTTGGGATTGTGGGTAGTTGATTTTTCTTTTGAATTGGATTTAATTGGACTATTGTTAGCAAGGTTGTTTCTTTTTATGTTGCATCTTTGAGAGTGGGTGTTTACAGATGCACTACTACTAAGACTGCATGCAGTAATATCCTTTTTGAGTAAAGTCAGGCAGCCTGTGCTAATTGCTGTACAGAGACACTCTACGATGTAATATACAATGTCACTTAAACCCTGTTTATAATGACCTGGGTTTTCAAATGTTCATTGCATTACAATGAGTTTTGGTTTGGGCTAAATTGCACTATTGATTTCTTGGTAATTAGGTTTTAATGAATTGTATCCATTCAATTCTAGGTTTGTCAGGGGACTTCAGAGATTGGATTGTGATAATTTTATTCACTTTATTTATTTATTTTTAATGAGTCTAACATTAGAGAGCTCCTGTTCTAGACATCAGTAGTTTTGATTTTTGTGTTAGCTACTTCAAACTCCAGCACCTACTTACCTGTATTACAGTATTAATAAAACTTGGATAAGATTGTAGGAATTTGGGTAGCCTAATATCTATTTATGTAATCCAGCACTTAGAAGTTTGTTTTCTTACTGTTATTGCTCTACGCTGTTTGGGTTAAACTGTTAGAAACTGGTAAATACATTGGACTTTGACTCCTTTATAGTTGCTTATAGCTTGTTGCTGTTTTAATCTTTATCACTGCACACTAAAAAGCTGTTTTTCCTTCTTGATTTCTAATCAAAGATGATGATAGCAGACAATTACCTGTTCTGGTGTGGTAACATACAATGCGTTATTTTACAGGAGTTTTTCTTATACTAGTCATTAAATTTAGTCCTTCAGCAGGAGAAACTTGTCTACATCAACTCCTAAAGTACTGATAAAATGGTCTTTGTACAGTGTAGTTTATTTTTGAAGGGCGAGAGCAATAGCTCTACAATTATGACTGCTTTTCACTTTTTCATTGAGAAATCACTTCTTTCCTTGAATTAGTTAAATAGATTGAAAGTCCCTATGTTTAGTGTTTTCTTTTTTCATTTGTCAGCTTTTTCTTTCTCATCATTTTTGCTGATATATTGGACTCTTCTTTTTGCTGGACAGCAATCATGAATAATTTTTGCTGTGCTGTCTTGGGTCAGCACCGATTTCTTCTGAGCTGGTCAGTGAGAATCTGGCCCTTGTGTAGTAATGCTGCAAGCAGGACAGCTGCTGCCTTTCACACAGTCTCCAGTCTGTTGTCTGTTGTAGGGGAAATGCTGAATGCTTCATCACACTTGAGTGGACATTATCTTTCTTGCTGTGATTAAAGCTAGTCCCCAGAGCGCATTAACTTGTTCTTCCAAGTACAGCCATCCTCCAGATTTCTCCCTCCATATCACAACTGTTTTTAACGTCTGTCTCTGTGTAGCTAGAGCTGTTTGCCAACTCAGAGCAGTTGGGAGACACTTTTGAGTATCTTTCCCGACCAGAAGCAGAATAACAGTGTTGTAAAGGTCTGAACCAAAGTTAATGCATCCCAGGGAAATATGAAATATTGTTGTGATCCTTAGCTTTTGCATTCAAATTATTGTATATATACAGCTGGTTTGTAATGCAGAGAAATAGTTGTAAAACTGCTTGCACGCATTTTGTTTTCTTTGAGGCTGACCTACTATGTGCTCTTGAGTCAATAAGTCATTGAAACTTTCTGTGCTTTTGCTATTCCTGTACTTCCTCGTTCTACTGTTTATATTTGATCCATAATATTTCCGCTTTTTATACTGAAAAACAAAACCAAACATTTTCATCTATATTTCACTGTTTTAGTAATTAACCATTGCACAGAAAGATTCCAGACTGAAATTTTTCTGTATACTTTGCACTTGCTTGGGAAAGAATCATTCAATTCAGATGTGAAAACATGGACAATAACACAAACTTGCTATATTTTACAATTTCAATAAATATGATAATTTTATCTTCCAAACTACATATTGGATAAAACTTCAGTTCCATGTTAGATTTTACTATCAGCTTAGTGAATTGATTCTGTTCAGGTTGGCTGTGAATCCTTTGGGTTTTACATAACTATTTGGGCATTATGTCCTTTAATGTACAATTTAAAAAAGCACTCTGATCTATTAAAGCTGAAGTGCCTGAATACTACTTCTATATTTGTGCATAGCATTTCCATACAGAAATATGCCTTTTACACATGTGGCCATGCAGTTTAAAATCATTAATTTTAAGTTTATGTTATGAATGCACCTTCATGTAAGACTAAAATCTGGTCATGCAGATCTTTCCCTTTTAATGAGCTTTTCACTTTATCTTTTGGACAAAAATCTGCATATATTTGCATAATTTATGTGTATTTTTAGAAAAGGTCACTGGAAATTGAACTTACAAAATGGGAAAACACAGCTTGGGTATATCCAAGTAACTCATATAAATATAAACAAGGGTATGTATCCCAAAATGAAGAACTCAGATGATCTGACTAAAATGTGATAAATAGTTTTTCTCATTGGCTAAGGAAAAGAAGAAACTCACGACCACAAGAATGTGTTCTCCAACCTTATGTTTTCTTCTGGAACTCTTTACTTTGAATTATAGTTTATTATTACTATATTGACATTCATTTTCTCTCTTTCTGACTATGATGTAGTTTATCGATAGTATTGGTTGTAACTACAGAATTCCTTTTGTGCAAAACAGTGCCAAGCTTTTTATTTATTGGGATATTACTTGCTGTTTACAGGGAGTGATATTTTTGAGGTCTTTTGCAGCATTTTAATACAACGTCAGTAATTCTGTGTATGAGCATCAGGAGAAGAGAAGAGTAGGTTTTCTGGAGGAAAAAACAGAGAATTCCAGATGAGCAGCTGCCTTCTTTTTCCACTCAGAAACATCTCTTACCTTTGCTATAAGTGTCATTCATGAACTCCTTTCCTTGTGACGATGTCTAACAATGGAGGGGAAAAAAAAAAAAAACAATTTGCTGTGAATGGGATACTTGGTGAAATAAATAATAATTAAATATTACTTACAAGCTTTTCATGATCTCTGATCCTGATCTCTTGCCCTGAATCAATTCCAGACAGGCTGTGCTTGAGTTTGGGTACAAATACATTTTAACTTTTCCTTGCAAAAACTAAATCTGGTGCATTCCAGTAAAGTGAAAAATGTCAGAATGAAAGTGAACAGAGGATGGAAGTGGTAGGAAAACAATACAGCAATTAAATATATAAAAATCCATTGTTACCCTGAAATTGGAAGAAGAATTCACAGAAAAAAATAGTTATCAGGAAGCAAGATTTGCTCACTCATTTTTTTATGTGTCCATATCAAAGTATTTTTTTTTCCAGCAATTTTTTTTTTTTTTTTTTTTTTTTTTTTTTTGCATTTTCAAATACTCCATATTACAGAATTTCAAGGAACTCCTTTAGAAGATTATTCAATGGGCAGACACATCTATTTATTAGCATTTTCTTTCCAAGTTCTGCCTTTGCTCAGTTTCATTCCATTTTTCCTCCCCCTTGGGCCACATAAAAAAGTTTTTTCCTATTCTGGGTATTTATGTCCTTCAGACACTTAAGGATGCTTATCATTGATCCCTCAGATACAGGGAAAAAAAATTGCTTCAGTAGTAGAAGAGGCAGGAGATACAGCAGTTTGAACAGCTGTATGTGTCTTAGTAAACCAATTTACAATATATTTTCAAAATATAAGAGGAATAAAGTTTGCATATGTATATTTAACTTTTGAGCTTAAGTGGATTTTTTTTTAGTGATTAAATCTTTTCAGTTGACCTGTGTTACAAAAGTTGGATCAGTCCGGGACTTTGAATCATCCAGAATTTGTTCTGCTTTGAAGGCAAACCACCCTCTGAACTGTTTACTTCTTTCTGCTTAATGCAGTGTCAACTGGGGGACCAGATCTATCTTATTTTCTAATAGCATACTGAAATAGTTTTCTATGAGAAGTGCTGCAGTTTTTTACTGTACACATACAATCCTTTGTTGAGATTATGATTCTTTCCTACCATCAGTGATTCTTCTTTTTTCTTGTTCTACTTTCTAGCTCTCAGTATTGTTCTGTGTCTTGGAACTGCAGGTTTTCCGCAAAAGAAAATTTGGCTGTGTCAAGGTAAGTGAACAAAACTTATTACAGACATATTAGATTGCAAACATTCTTGTGCTTAAAAAGGTTGCTTTTATCTTTGACACTCTGTGGTGCTATTGTCTGCTTGTGTATGTATGTATGCTTCATGGTGAACATCTCCACCTAAGGAATTATTCAGCTAAAGCATGAACAAGACAGCAAAAAACTTAGCTTCATAAAAGAGATGCATCAGTGCTATCAGCACATATTTCTCCAAGATCCAGTAAACAGAAGTTATGCCATTACTTCAACAGGACCTGTTTCCTCTTTTACGTTATTACTATATACTAATTCTATACTATTACTCTGATTATAACATCATAACTCTTGTAATCATAAGAAAGAGTTAAGGAAACCTTTGAAGTTTTGCCTTTTTAAGAAAAAAAGGACAATGGTGCAGAACACTTAGAAAAAATGTAATCTGAAGGACTCAGGTAAATATCAGTGGAATTATATCTGGAAACATTACGCAGTTTAGTAATTACTGCCCTGACATGGCTTATAGCAAATTAATTGTATTTGCATATATCAAGTATATATATGGAGATGTCAGTGTAATCTCTGTCAAATTCCATGAATCTATGATTCTGATAAACATCTGCAGACAGCACAAAAAGTGTGCTTAGTCAAGCAATTTGTCAGAAGCGCATAATAACTGCTTCTCCCAACCCTTCCCTGTTAACTGAGCCAGGATATAAAACAGCATCGGCAAATGTTTGACTCTTGATCCAAAAGCAAGGAATCATTGCTAAGCTTTTCATAGAGTATACCTTGAATGTGTTATGTCCCGAAGAGCAAGACAGCAGACAACCAGATAGAATAGTCTTAAATACTTGGGATAAAGCTGACGCATGAAAATGTTTTAACATTACTGTTGCCGAATCCAGTTCCGTCTTCAGTTGAGTATATGTGGCTGATGAAGAAAATGTTGTCATCCTGGCAGTAAAAAAAGCAGTTTGTGTCCGGGGTGATCTGCAAATAACGTATTTTTCCAATGCTGACAGTGTTTGTCTTGATACAATTACTGGTGATTGTTAATGATTTTCATAGTTGCTACTATAAACCAGAGCTGAAGTACTATGAACACAGCAAAAACTAAATATCATTTCAGATAGTTTTTACCTAGTGTAATGATAGTCCCTGTTTTTTGATTATTCAAAAGTAGCTGGAGATTCAATCACTGCTATTTGCCAGCTATGTGTTTAGACTGTGCAAGCAAGTAGTTGAAAACCCTCCCTTATAGTTATAAAAATCCATACAGGCTTGAGCAGAAAAGACACAAGATACAGTGTCTTTTTCTTTCTGATACGCTTGAAAAATAGTTTTTAAAAACAGCCTGAAGTACTTGATACTCTAATACTAAACCAGTCTGATTCTCTTGCCTAAATAATGTGAATTTGTACTTACAAAATATTTTAAGATGTACATTTAGTAGAAAAGATTAGTACAGGCAAAGAACTTTATCACTAAAAATTTGTACTATTCTAGATGGTTGAAGAAACTAATATGAACTGCTTCTATAGACTTACTGAGTTTTCTGCAGTAGACACAGGGATAGTAGTGTCAAGACAGTGTATTCATATAAGATAAGGAAAATATCAATTTCAGGGATGCTCCAGCAGTCTCAACTGACAACACTGTTTTCATTTGAACTCATTTCACTGTTTAATAGTCTTTATTTTAAAAGACCATTGCCATATATACGCCCAATTGGCTAAGCCTTTATAAGAATTTTGCATTCAAATTGGTCTTGGAGTTTCTCATAGAATTTGGGAGTCAGTAAAATTTGAATGACAGCCATCAAATTAAGCCAAAGGGCTCAAAGATCTTCTATTTGTAAGTAGAGATGGCGGAGAAATATTTTTGCAAATCATGCTTCTTTTATGTGCATATTATGTCTCTATAATCTTTTTTTTTTTTTCCCCGATGGGATATCTGAACTATGAAACAAGGCATCTGTTTTTCCACTTTCATTGATCAACTAAAGCAGTCACCTTCCTTATTCCCATCTCCTCCTCATCTGTATCTTTTTGGCGGCAATCACATTTTCTGGGCTGCACTTCCAGCACTTCCTTGCTAGTCTATAAAGGCCAAAAGGAAGATTCAAACCAGTCTGGAGCTGAGTAGTCAGGTCATCTAATTTATCTCCTCTACACTGACTTTTTTCATCACTTAAGATGGTGCTCTGTAGATGAGACAGTCTAATTGGTTACAGAGAGTATAATCCAGGAATCACTGCCTTCAGTAAGGTACTGTACTTCAATTTTAATGAAGTATTATGGAAGTCTTAATTTTAAATGAACTTCATTCACTACTGCTAGGATAACAATAATAATAGTAATAAACATTTAATTAATAAATTTAATTAAAATAAAATTAACATTTTATATTTTATATTTTGAATAAAATTAACAATTAATAAACATAAAGCTGACAATCTCCAGCCAATAAGTATGGTTTCATAAAACTGGATGCACTTCCATTTTGCTCCTACTAGATGGGGGGCTCTGTAAGAACTGCTAGAGTTGTCCTTTATGTTTGTTTTCCATTAAATCAGTTAAATGTTATTAATTCTGAAGGTGATTCTTACTTCACATAGTATTTGCCAAACAAAAAGCATGGCAACATTAATGAAGGGAAATAAAATCAGTAACTCTTAATTATATATGCTGAAAATTATCTTCATGTTTTAGAGGAATGTAGTAACTGAGGAATTTACATCTTTCTGTCATAAATCTGCTTCTTTCCTGCTTCTGTTATTTTGTAAAATTTCCCCTTGAAAAACTTTGTTTTAAATCCCAAAAATTCATATAACAGGAAATTCAAAGCCCCAGTGAGATTCTTCACCTGAAGCTCATTTGGAGTGCATCAGTTTGTCAGATCCCAAAGGAAGATGTTAAAGATATCTCAGAAGGCCTATCCTCTGGAACTGCCTATTTATTTCTAATGGCATAGAGATCTCCCCTCAGACAGCTACCTCAGATACTGATGTCGGTGCAGATTCAGAGATTAAGCAGACAAGTGGAAATGCTCCTCCCCCTCTTTCCTGCCACCTGCCCTATGTCTTTCCTCTGACTTCAAGGACTTAGCTCCAATCTTTCATCCTCAGTTAATACGAGAATGAAAGAATGATTTGCTTTCCAATTCTTCTTAAGAAGAGAAACAATCATTTTGAAGGAAATCTGTAGATAGTTTATGTTAGTGCTCAATTACCCATCATTCAGACAAGAGTAAATATTAGGATTTGAGAATCTAGCACAAGTAATAGATTTTTCTTTTTTAGGGAAAACAGCCTATTTGCTTTACAGCCAAGCATTGACTGTTTCAATATGTTCAAGCCTAGGAGGCTGAAAATGACAACACAGATGTGATTCACATAGGGATCACCAGCATGGTGCTTCTGTGTTCTGGCTTGTTGGAAAGCTTCCAGGGGATTTAGGAAGAGAACATACTGCAGAAATGCAAACCATTATTTAGCCAATTAGTTAGGAAAATGTGTTGTTTCAGCATGATCAGATTTAGCTTTGTTAATTTTTATTTGTTCTCATTAAAATTTCCGCACACAGAACAAAATATTTAGTCACAGAGCAGTTATCTATAGTTAAAATGGCTATTTATCAATCAGATGTTGCTTGAGAATATCCTGTGTATGGAGGAGCTTACATATCTCCTAGGTGACTGTAGGAACAAAGTAGAAGCATACTGCTTAACAGCAAGGCACATCCATTATTCTTTTAGCAGCGTGGTATTTGAGTATAGATCATGTTTTGTGCATGAAATTTATCTGATTATTTTGAACCTATAAAACCTAATTGAAACATTTTTAGTATTAGATTCTTCTTTCCTAGAAATTGCAGTATGTTTGGTCTGGGGAGAGGTAGAAGAGACCATAGAAAAATGCCCTTCAGCGATGTTGTTGTTCTTGCATAACGTCCTTATGGACTGGTACAACTGAGCAATGCACAGCCATTTTTAAACGTGTAGGTAATCACTTTGTTTTAAATAAGCATGAGACACATTAAGGTTTTCTTGGTCTTTAGATAATCTACCGTAGATGCAAAAATTTGTAGATGAGAATCAAAAGTGGTTTTACAGGAAGGACTTTCCTGGTTTTCCACATAGTAATGAAATATGATACAAAGCAGCACAGTGTCAATAAATCTACGGGATAAAGGTCAGGTTTACATCGATGGACAGAGCTAGCAAATACATTTGTTCCTGCAATGTCTGTGTTTTAAATGCCAACCTCTGATGAACCCAGTGTAGAAATACACTTTAGGGTTTGATGAGATGTCAGTTTTGTTCAGTGCTGATCAAATAAGATGAATGAAAGTGAAACAAGAACAAAAATATTACTTCTGTCATTTATTTTTTATGCATTACAGGAAGTGGGTCAGTCAGGGAGATTTCTCTTAAACAAATAGCAATCACTGCACAATATCACCCATTGATCTATTTCACAGCAGGCAATAGCCTTTTTGTCAGAAAGGACATACCATTCAAATACCACAGAATACATAGAAATGCCCATGACAGGTTTGAAAAGTATCTTCCCCTCCTTTTATTGCCAAGCCATCTCCTTTCACAAATCAATCTGGGCAGCAGAGGCAGGGCATTGCAAAAAAAAAAAAAAAAACAACCAACCAACCAATCAACCAACCAACCAAAAAAAAAACAGCTTTCAGTTCTATGATGAAGGCAGATATGCAATAAAAAAATGTAGCATAAATATTGCCTAATGTAATGGAAATGTAGTATTTGGCAAAATATAATTCGTTCTGTTACATGAACCTGAAAACATACCTGGCAATTAGGCAATTGCAAAGGAGCAGCCCTAGCAATTTGAAGGCCCAGTCCTTAATCTGAGTAATGTGTCATATCATTAATTCATCATCTTCGTGAAACATTATCAGATGCTAGAGTCCATGTATCCCCCAGGACTATAAATGTTTGCCTTAAAATAAAATGTGTTTTTGTGGATAAACTGTTTTGAAAATGTACCACTTGCTTTTATGCTTAATTTGGTTAGGAAATTATTTTAATGCATTTAAATGCAGTATCCAGCTCTTGTTTTGAGTGATTCAAAGTAGCTATTATGTGTCCAAAGTAAAGCAGCTAAATTCATATATATGCACCAAAGTAAGTGGGTTGAGTTCCTAAGCATTTATGACCTGTGTGGAGGTAAATGTTACTTCCAGTTTATCACCTACATGTTGGCACAGCTAAAGAGCAACACAAAAATGTTCTAGTAATATTTTACTGTTGAATTTGGAATGTCTGGTTTGTATCCATTATTTATTCGAATAACTAAATTACTTCAATTTGCTTGACAAGATATCTTTGCTGATCTTAAAATTCATGAATTATCGTATTCAGAAGATGTGTATTTCAGTGCAATGACATCTGTAAATAGAACTGATTAGATTTAATTCGAAAGACATTTGTCTACTGCTTTGGCATGTTATTTGTGGAGGACAAATAAACTAAATCATACTGAATGCCTGAAATCAAGTAAGCATTCATCTAGTAATGAAGTGAGATGTGTGAGAAACCTCTCAGCTCTAGCTGAAGTCTGGGTTTATCGGCAGGCTATAATGTTGAGTATCATGTTTCTTTTTAGAGATAAGAATAAACCTCCTCTTCAAAAATGCAGAGGAAAATTACAGCACTTGTGAAAGGGAAAATTTGGTTATAAGAGCAAAATAAATAGAGGAGAAAGAGACCTGCATCTATATGGCTGATTCATTCCTGCTGAGTCTACTTGTTGGATTAGTTGCAAATATTTAAGCATTTACCATTCAATATAAAAACAGTACAGAGCTTAACCGTGATAACCACCATACCACTCATTATTTAGAATTACCTGTGTTACCCTTGCAATGATAAGAAATGCCAGTAAAAGATAATACAGAATTTGAAGCTTCAAATTTATTGTTTATATTGTAAAGTGTATCTTTTTCTTTTTTTTTAACAATGAAACAAAACACGCTATATATAATTCCACTTAAGTTCTCAATAGATATCCAGCTCTTCAGAGTTGTTTTAGAATTGAGAAGAATTTAATGGCAAGGGAAAGCAGAGAATGATTGTTGTAGCATAACAAATGACTTATATGATCTTTTCTCCTTTGTAATATTGGGTCTGGGTAATTTTGTAACAATCATAATATCGGATTTTAGCTTTACTTTCCATTAGGAATTCTCTTATGTGATATAGCAATACATATTATTATTATTGTACACCTGTGCATTTATCAGCACCACAAAAATGAGACAAAGTGTGGATTTTTTAAAAGATTAGACATTATTCTCAAAAGCATTAGTGTGAAAATTTCCATTTTGTATAGGAGGACTGAGATTGTTTCCATTTCTTAAACCTTCCAACTACTAGTCTGTTAGTACTCCACCATTCATCTGAAGTGATCTTGCATCATACCTCTCGTATGACAGATTAGTGTTGAGGTTTGGTGTCAGGACCCAGAACACGTCCCTTCCACATGATGGCTTAGCTGCCGGCACTGGGAACCTGCTGTAGTTATGTCCAATAACAAAAATCATGAAACTAGGACAAGCTAACTGTACCACTGTGTCTGCAAGGAGAGCCAACTGAGCAGTGCTCCTGAGGGTCATCCTGGCTGAGCTATGGGGCAGACATACCTCTGTCCTGCCCTGGTCCAAACTCTGTTTGAGGGGCTTGATTTTCAGATCACTCTATCTAGTGCTGAACTGTGGGTTAAGCCTGGTTCCCTTTCCAGATCTGCTCTGCTTGTCTTGCTCAGGAATGGTGGGACTGCCCTTTCATCTGTGAAGCCTCTGCTGCTGCCTGCCTTGTTTTCTCAATGGGTCTCTGGCTCTGCTCACCACTTGAAGTAGTGCATAAACCACTTTGTCAGCCCAACTAAAGTAGAAAAGAGGAGTTACCTCCAAAACTGGAAGTGAAAGGGGCAAAGCAAACCCAAAGGAGGCGGTAGAGCTTCCTGTAAATTATCACTGATCCAAAAGAACTTGTTTTTTGTAGGCCTTTCTTTTGACCAACCTATGAATGTCTTACCTAGTTACCAGATATGTATTAATTGTACCAGGAGAAGGAAAATAGTATCCTATTGCTCTTTTGTGAGATACAACACTCTTGATAAACAGGAACCATTCATATTGCACATAAATAACTCTCAAGTTTAACTATACCCAATTTCAGATGAACTTCTCAGCAGCTGCAGACTTTATGGAAGTCTTCCAGATGTATATCAGAAACCCTAATGCAATATCCTTCATGTGAAAGGATATCCTTCAGCTACAGTTTCCTTCTCTGAACTATTCGCTAACTTATTTTTCTCCCTCAAATGTCTGTCAGATCGTTGATCTGTCTAAAGCACTTTCTTTCCCATCATTAACATAAGTAATTGACCTTTTTAATAATGACAGAGAACAGAGAAGTGTGGAGGGAACTCTGTATATCCACGCAGTGGGGTTCTTGGCTGTGTCCTCATTTATCCTTGCAGATGAAGTAGTTAAGAGTGTTCAGGACGATGAATTTAGTGGCTGTGTTTAGGTCATATTTGTATTATTTTCTATTTTGACAACAGCAAATACTTGGTTAACACACTGCAAACTATCCCATTGAATTCTTTTATCCCCAACAAAAAATTTGACTCATGTTTGTTGACTAAGCAGTTGTTCTTACATATTTTTTCCAGTTGTCCTTAATAAACGACTTTAATTTGCAGCACGCTGC
Organism: Centrocercus urophasianus; assembly: GCF_019232065.1. Taxonomy (NCBI): domain Eukaryota; kingdom Metazoa; phylum Chordata; class Aves; order Galliformes; family Phasianidae; genus Centrocercus; species Centrocercus urophasianus. Next base: position 4,842,554 of record NW_024884755.1, on the reverse strand, counting down.
ATGCCTATATCTCTACAACCCTGTGCAATAATTTGTATATTTCTTCTCAATAGTTTGTTTGTCATTTTTGAAGGTAACTTCTTGATAATTCAATTGAACAGGTGTTTTTTTTCCCTTGCTTTTCAACAGTAAAGTTTTAGATATGTTTTATTCAAATTATCCACGGTACTTCTTTTTCATTTCTTTCTAATCTGGTTAACAAACAGTATTATTCTTACTTTTCCTTTGGGAAACAAAGAAAAAGCACCACGAAAACGTATTTCTTTACGTAAATGCAAACAAGGCCATTTAATTAGGTTTGGTAGCGTAGCTGATGAATGGTCTGTATATACTATAAATGGAGTATATATATCATGTATACATACACTTTAGTTAGAACTTTACAGCATCTTAATATGTCTGTGTAAAGAAAGGCTTTAGTTCCAAAAAGCTGCTGCTTAATCAAATTTTACAGGGGTTTTTAGTATTCTAAGTTCTACAGAATGGTTCCTGTAACTTCACACAGGAGAAAATTGTTATGTAAAGAAAATTATTTACTAGATGGCTATATGAAAACACACATGAAGAAGTGGTAGGTGCCTAAATATTTTTTTAAATCTGCCCTGAAGTCTAATTCATGATGAATTGCTCAGTGTATGAAATAAAATACCTGTTGATGGGATAGGGAAGAGAACTTTGAGAAGATAGTATTGGTGTTTTGCATTTTTTGGTACTGGTGATTTCTGCTTGTCAGTTTCTAAAAGGTGTTAGAAAAGGATTCTAATCTCTTCTAAGAATAGACTTTGACTTTGCAATCTCATTATAAAACGAAAACAACCCATCTACATCAGTGGGTATATAACTTAAATATAAAATATGTATTGATTTTTTTTTTTTTAAGATAAATCAACCATGCCAACTGTTCATGTCATTTTCTTGCACTTAATTTTCTATCTCTCACTGTTGTGCAATTTTACATCACTTCTAAGATGAAATAATGCATCTAAAAGCTCTTTCAACCATCGTTAGCTGATGAAAAGGTTTTTTTTTTTAAATTTGTTTTTGTGGGTGTTTTGTTTTTTTTTTTTTTTAAGACAGTATCCTGTATTAAATATTTTCTAACTGTCCATTTCCATTTCCAGTGTGTTTTCAGTGTGTTTTATGTATCTTACATAAATACAGTTACACCTAGGCATAATATATCTGCTGGTTTGAATCACACTGAGATGCAAGAAAAAAAGACAAAATTCTTACTCAGGTTTTAGATTTTCTCCAGTGCTGTCACATCACTTCAAACTAGGTTAGTGACACAGAGATTGGGAAGGGGAAGATCAGTCTGTGTCTACTTACTCTGCTCAGTCTACTGAAAGCGCTCTCCTCGCAGTGTGGGCATTCTGTCTGGTCAGTTCATCAGAAGTAGCTGAGTCAGGTATCATAAAGCAGCTGACCTAAATCTACTTGCAAGTAGCTCAGGCACATCATGCTCATTGTTTAATGTTTACAAGTTTATTGCAGCAATAGAATACTATAATGCTTTATCTTGTCAATACTAAAACTACTGCTTCTTTAAACAAACCTGTCTAGAGACTATCCAACTATGAGGACAGTTCTGAAAGTAATGCCTCCTGTTTTATTATATCAGAACATCAGAGGCTGATGTTGGTGGTAAAGCAGTAAAGGTTGAACCTTCCCACCAGTACTCCATTACATTTTGTTGCTGTGTGAGATGGCAGCTGCGGGGCAGTCTGACAGAATGGCATCTGACATGGGAGTGCCTGTGAAGCAAAGGTGTGTCATTGAGTTCCTCCATGTGGAAAAAATGGCACCCACTGACATTCATCAACGCTTGCTGAATGTTTGTAGAGACCAAACATTGAACGTGAGCACAGTGAGGCAGTGGGTGCTGCGTTTCAGCAGTGGTGACAGCAACAGTGGGTCACCTCCTCTGGTGCAAACCTTTACAAGTGCAGCATGCAGGCTCTTGTTCATTGCTAGCAAAAATGCATAGCTAATGGTGGTGACTATGTTGAAAAAATAGTGTTTTGTATCTGAGAATGTGCTCTATTAAAGTGTTGTTCTGCTGTTTGTGTCTGTTGTAGTTTCCATAAAAATAAATAGGAGGCATAACTTTTGGAGCAACATACATATTATGTGTTTTGAATTGAAAATGAAGGAGTCCAAGTTTCACTGAAATTTCACTGAAATACTATCAGAACAGATACAGTTGATGACAGTTTTAATTTCTGAGCACTGCTGATGCTAAAGAGGGGCAAGAGCTTATTGTTAAGTTGCTACGGTAACTCTCATAGGCATAGATGAGAATGTAGGCAGTGAGGAACTGGATCAAGAAAGAAGATGATTCTCAAAGTGATTCTGATTATCAGGGATGGAAATGAAGTCCAAAGAAAAAAACTAAATAAACCTGGAATTGAACATATGAAATCAAGAGAGCAGGATAGAATTAGAAGTAATATTTCAGGAGAGAATGTCTGAAGAATATTATTGATAGGAGATTTTGCACTGCCAGCCAAGGTTATTAAATCAGAAACTAGAGAAGTCCTGAGAGAAGACAAGCATGTGATTCATGCAAGGAAAAATACTTTGAAGGGCATAAAACATAGTTAAATAATATTCATTGTGCAGGTGGAAGAAAATCATCTCCATGAAAATCTGAAGTAACATCTCCCACTGAAAGTGTCAAAAATAATCCTTTCAGATATGAATGATACGCTTGCAGAACTCAGAATGAATTTGGATGCAGGGTGAGAAACTGGACAGTGACCTAGCAATTGTGTGAGATTGACACAGTAGAAAAGAAAGGTGGCTGGAAGGAATGTACGAATTACTGAACAATTTCTTTAGTGTTGCATGTCAGCATGAGGTAAGCCACTCTGGAAAGGATTTAAAAGAAAATGAACTGAATAGGTAGAGCTCTGAAAGGGTAGCTTCAATGGCTAACCACATGATCACGATTAAAGCACTGTGAGAATTTGGACAACAGCCTTGCTGATCTCAGAGATGCTCAGTTTGGGAGGAAAAATTAAGTGTGAGTTTATGAAGAAGATGGTGAAGATGAGGCCACTGTCAGAAACAGGGATTAAGGAGTAGTTTAATTATCACAATCAGAAACCGTCAGTGAATCTGCAGGAGCAAAACTGCAGTGAATTGTAGAATAAATATGAGATGATTTGGAAAAATGTGAAATTACTATCTGGTGCTGTGTGCTGATCTGGTAGGTGATCCTTCATTAAACCAAGTGAAGGAGATTTAAAGAAGGGAAAAGAGAAAGGGAGAAACGAAATAGTTTTTCTTGGGTAAAAAAGTATTATTGAAGATGATGTTCATGGATTAATATGTAGCAACAATCCAACTTAGAGGAGCTCTACTGAAAAAAATACTGTAATACCCACATCATACGTTGTATGCCAAATAGTTTTATTCCTGGTCAGAATGTATGTAGTTTCCAAAGGGATAATTTTTGGCAAGTACAGTGCAGACAGTGGACCTAACTTTGCCTGAAAAGTCATTATATTTTGTGTAAGATTTCTGCTACTACTCCTGAATGCCTGTTTTAATTTCTTTTAGTATGAAACTAAAGGAATCATGTTTCAAATGCAATTTATCAAAAGCGTTTAAACAGTACAGTTCAATCAAAATTGCTTCAACTATCTATAAATAAGAAATGTGTCCATTTTGCATGCTGTTAAAATGCACGTTTGTGGTAAACCCCCAATCTGTCTGTCATATCTGTTTTGCTAGTTTAAACCAATAATCTCTACTTAGAGAGGAGTGGGAACTCTGCAATTCTTTATCTTGTTCACTTCGTGCTTTTGACTCTTGGATATGAAATTATTTTTTACTTTTAAATTGTCTGCTTATAAAAAAAATCTTGTCTTTATGTTTTTTGTGTTGGCTGTGCAACTTTTGCCAGAGATGCAGATTGTAGGAAAGATTGAAGAATATATTTGACCTGAAAACTCTAGTTACCTAGAACTACTTGAACATGGTTACACGGGTATATATGCCTCCATGCTTCAGGGGGAAACATTTGTTTTGAGCAGAGGGAACGTTCATAAGATCTGGTAGGTGAAATCATGACCCAAGAAATTAGTGATGAGTTCTGTGTTGCTTTCAAACAGACCTGTACTTGAACACATAGAACAAGCTAGTGTTTGTGCCAATTTTGCTAACCTTCTGCTAATGTGGGTGGTGGTTTTGTTTTGTTTTCCAGTGGAATCTGAGGAATCCATATTATAGGATAAAATGGTAGAGTAGATTTTGTTGATGGTTGGAGGAGCAATAGTACCATTACCATTGCTTGGTTGCTTCCTTTAGAGTTTCGTTTCCTTCAGTGGTAGCATAAAAGAAAAAAAAATATTTCAGGACTACTGAATTCTCTCCCAGCCTAAGTAAGCATTCTAAATTTTGCTTCAAAAGGTAAATATTTTTGAAAGGCCGAGAGGAAGACATGAACATACGCTCTTGAAAAGCATGTGTGTTTTAGGGGCTGTTGTCCCAATAGCTTGCACTGAAATGCAATCCTCTAAGTGCACAAATTCTTTCTGAAAACAGAATTTTGGTGATTTCTGAATAGCTTCCCTATTGATTTTCTTCAGTGTCAGTGGAATTGATCAACAAAAGCTTTGTTGTGTTGAAAGAGATTATTTTAGCAGCTTCCACATTTAGCTATGTGTTTAGAAAAATGCAGCTAACTTTCTGTTTATGAAAACAGAAGCAGTTGATATGACAAGATACTGAAACAGAATGTATTATATTTCCTTGCAGATTGCACCTTTGCATTAATGAACTGTCAGGAAACCCCAGGGAATACAACCAAAGAGGTATTTATTCTTCTGCCTATATGGTTCAATTAAATGTCCTACTAATTAATTGAGAATTACTTTACCACTGTAAATAGTTCTTGTGAAGTGTTTACATCATTGTCCCTCTAACACAGCAAACAAGGCAAAAATGGCAACTTCTTGGTCTGTATGTTATCTGGTGCATAGGAAAATAGGTCTCCATTTCTGATAGTTTACTGTGTTTCTAAAATCAAGCACATTATTCCAATCCCACTAAGATCCATTTAAATTTCATTAAATCATCATGGAATTGTTTGAGTTGGAAGGAAACTGTAAAAGTTTTCTAGTTCAACTACTCTGTGATGAATGGGAACACCTACAGCTCGACTAGGTTTCTCAAAGCCCCATCCAGCTTGGCCTTTTATGTGTCCAGGGAAGGGGCATCCACCACCAATGTGGGCAACGTGTTCCAGTGGTTCACTGCTATGAAATCAGGTAGAACAGACTGTATAAACAAGATCAAAATCAAGCTTAATTCCAAAAGTCTCTATGAATATGGGACATAATTGTCTCCTGTGTTGCCTCTCATGATTCCTTGCAAAATTCTTTGTTTTTCTGTAATATTAATAATCTGGCTGTATGTCACCTTGTAATTGCATAACTCTGCTTTCAAGGTTCTGAAACTTAATTTCTATTCTGTATTGGAATACCAAACTTTTGGGACTTATTTATAAAGCAGAACCTCACTGATTATTCTAAAACTGAAAGTTCAATTTGTCTTTTCTCAAAGAAATTAGAAAAAAAAAACCATAATCAGTAAAAGAATTCCAGTAGGACAGCACTTAGTTGCTTGAGCAGCGGGAAGCTTCAGCCACTGTTAGAACTCGACTTTTAGAAAATGCTTCTTTTGCTACAGTTTTGGATTGTTAATACATGTCTTTATGGTTAGCAGATTTTGTTAGTTTTGTTGCTTGCTTGTTGTTTTAGTATGTTTTCCAAGTGGATGCAGATGAGCCAAAATACAGTAAGAAATCTTTTCCTTTACAATTTCAATCCCAGTCTTGAAAATGCCATATTTGTGATTTATATTATAAATTTCATGCACACTGTGCAGTTTAGCACTTCATTTTTTAGTGTATTTTCCCTGACTTCCACTAATAACTCACATTTCCTTCGTCTTCTTTTTAGAGGATTGTAAAAAATGTGTTTTAACCAGACTCTGAAGCCCCAGGCCCATAAATACTGAGAACTTTTCAGGAGGCTAATTCCTTCATTTCTCCCATGCCATAATTGCTTATCTCATTAAGAGATTGCTCCATTAAATTTATATTTGTATTTTTTTACATCTTATATTTGAAAACATGAATGTATAATGTCTCCCTGGGACTCTGCACCATTATGATGAAAGATACAAGTGCAGTCTAAGACAGACATGTTTAATTAGTGAGCAAACTTGACATTTTCAGTGTTTAGGCTAGACAGGGAAAAAGCCAAGAGCAAATTAGCATGATTTTTTCCTTAATTTTATTTTTTAGATTGTATACAGAAAATAATTTATTGAACTGAAATGAAAATGAAAGTTCTCTACATAGTTCTCTACATACATAGGGGATAAAAAACTATAAGAATTAAGACTTGGTATTTAATCATAGATCCAAATATTCCAAATACTTAGATAGGAGCAATTATATCATTTTTGAATGACATCTCAAATGCTGTAGGCAGCAGTGGCAGACCCACATCTTAGCTAATACAATATATTAAATAATCTCCTATTGAAACCCAGAATGACCTTCTGAGATCTATTTTTTTTTACTCTTAATAAAAATTGTTGCATGTATTATTGGAGGCATTTTATGCTTCTAAGACTATCTAAAGAGATACTGGAGGTAGTTTCAAGCTTACAAGATAGGTAGATACAACTCAGTTTCAGAATTTTTCTGTTCCTACATAACACCAAAATAAGGATGAGGTACTCAGAAATGACTAGCTTGCCTTACGTATGTGAGATTTCAAAGTTATGTAACATTTAAAGTGTTGAGCTCAAGCCATTCATTTTGCTTCAGGTGAGAGCAGAGACTTTTACACATACAAAAACTATGAATAGAAAATATTATTTTTAGATTTTAAGAAATTCTTAAAAGGTCTAAATGCACATGTGGATTTTTTTTCATTCAGAGTGGCAAAAGCTGATCTTGGCTATGTGCTATGTGGCTTGTAAAATTAACTCACTGTTCCATGTGTGAGATTCAGTGGATTTAGCTCTGCAATGCTTTGAAAAGTCTTTTGGTGAGGTCTAAAGTCAGCATAAAGCATTGGCTTGACCTTTAACAAACTGCCAAAATAGAAAATGTAACATGGAAAATCTTCACATTCATAGCAGTGGTATATTATTTATTCAATAAAGATGGTACATTGTGTTACACTATGGCATAAATCAATGAGATGTTGGTTGAGCATTTCATAAAGAACTGCCTCTAAGCTAATACACTTTTACAGCGATATTTTTTTTATCAAAGAGTTATACCAGTTGGTTAATACCAAAGAAAAGAGGCAACTCCCATACATTGAGAAAGATACAGTGATACTGTTGGTAGTTTCTCTGTTCTTCTCGTAAGTGGCACCATTTCACATCAGTTCTGAACTAAGAGCTAGTGTTTTGACCTCTGCTTCCAGGACGCTTGTTTGAATCTGATCAGCATTAGTTGTATGTGGTCTTTAGCATCTAAAAATCAGTTAGATGCAATGCGTTAACTTCATTTTGTATTGAGGTCCGGTGATTGTCAAGTCAAATCATCAGAATTCAATCAGAGTATTTGTTTCTGACTTGGACATTATTTATTGGGTACTGGTGGTGAAGTTCAGAGTCAAATGGATAGAAATACTGCCTTTGTTAGTTGTGGTAAGAAATTAATGGACGGCTCTGTAATATTAGCCCTGTTTTTCCTAATTTAACATATTAAGATTTGCTTATATATTTGTTGCCAATACTGTCCAAATACACACCAATAGACATTTAAAATTAAAGCGAGTGTGATCTTATGTCACTTGATAGCTTTCCCACCTCTTTCCATTTTTAGTCTTTCATTGTGGTTCCTAATGATCATCAGATCTTTACAGAATTAAAGGCCTTGTGCCTTGGAATTAATTTATACCAGCCTAAAATGTTACAGAATCAGTTCTGTAGTATTTTATACTTCCTTCACTATTGTATAACAGTGTCATATAAGAAGGCAAACCATTCAGGCTGGCAGATTGAATCTCCTTCTACTAATTCTGTACAGTATTCCTCAGCAGATCATTAAGGCTTGTGGTCAGTTTTTGGGTTCTGTTGCTGGGGATTTTTTTTTTCCTCAACTGGCAATAGAATTTTCATTTTTTGAAAGTCTGTTATACTTTGATGGGTAATGAGTGATTCAGTAGAAAGAAGCAGGAATTTTTCAATTTCACAAACATTTTTAATATGGGCTGGAGAATGAAAGAGAAGAACCTGCAGAATCTGAGAGTTAGGGCCCTTAGGATTTAGTGAAGGCCAACTTTCTCATCTGTGAAGTTGTTTTTCATTACATCTGACATTTTTTGAGGGTGAGTTTTGTTACAGACTATTAGCCTATGGCACTGGGCTGGGAAGATGAGACTTCACTGAGATGCAGTACAAATAATAAAAAAAAAAGAGTGAACAATTGAAATTACAGGGTTATTGGTATCTTGTTGTCAAGGTAGCTTGAGGTTGGTTTTGCACAGAGAGGAATTCAGCTTGCTTTTGAGTGTGATGCTGAGAAATGAATTCCACACCCCTTGTGCCCCTACACTAATTATCAAACTGTCTGAAAAACAAAGAACAAAACTGAACCAATTCTTTTTAGCTTTCACCGTTTAACTCTTGTCGTGCCTTTCTGGATGTCTGTTGATAAAATTGAAGGTTTTCAGTGTAATCGATTACAGTAAGTATCTGTTTTGTCCTGGATAATGTATATTCCTGGAAGGAACAGAACAGGTAGCTCGTTAGTAGATTGTTACTTAAGGGATGTAACTTTGGATTTTTAAAAGTCAAGTTCCTGATTTCACTGCCACTTACTTCAAAGGGAGTGAGCCCGTGTCAGCAAGGAATTAACAATTGCCTGCGTGGCTTCTGAGTAGATAATCAAGTAACAATCATGTTGAAGTCATGAGACATTACCAACGTATTAAATAAAAGAGGATCCAAGAAAGGATATTTCTAGAATAATTTAAGGAGAAACTTCTGAGAAACCTAAAGATACCTTGGTTCAACCTTCCTCAATAAGTGCAAGGCATTAAGTGACTGAGCAGATGTTTGCTGTCTGAAGGATGATTATAAACAGTAGGCACATGAAAGATTTCAAAATTGTCTCGATAAATATTGTCTGGAAGAAAAAAGTATCTGGTCCAACATATATTCAAGGTATTATGATTAGGCAGGAATATAAAAAGGGAACAAATGGCTTTGTAGTAGTTTGCATCAAAGGACTGTAAGTTTACTATGAGTTATCAAAAGTATTGCCATGAAATGTATGAATAGATGAATAATCAGGAAAACATATTTCTACTGTGCTGTTTACATGCAGTACTGTGACTAGTTTTAGTTCCTGAGTGTTAAATAAAAAAGTTTGGATCACTAGAACTTTTACATGTTTAAATCTCTTATTGTTTTGTCTTGGATAGCCCTTACATTTAGTTGCATTTTCTGGATCTCTGATCTGTCTTCTGAAGAAATGGCTGTAAAAGAAAGGAAATAATTTATTTTCTATATCAATGGTAATTCAGAAAGCAGTATTATCTTTGTATTGCAGTGAGGACATTCAGATTAGTTACTGGAAAACCTTTTAAAGGTAATAATAGTGGTGCATTGCAATAGACTGCCTGGGGAGGTTTTAGAATCCTCCTCATAGTTGGAAGTTTTTAAAAAGACAGTCTAGACAAACATCTGTCAAGATTGATATGTTTGATCTTGCCCTGGGACAGAGAATGGATGAAATGACCTCCTGAGTTCCCTTCCAGCCCTGTTAGGAATCTATCAAATCATGTTTAGGCTCCCAGGGGAGAAAAGAATTATCCAAGCACAGATAATCTGCTGCAAATGACCTTTGATAATTTCATTGACAACAATTTGGAAGTGATCTCAGAGTATAACTAGTGATGATTAAATGAAATTCTCCAAACATTAATCAGTAATTTCTTCAATTATAATTCTATGTACATTTCTAGGCTAACTATATGCCCGTATGACTTAATGCTTCTTGTAAAACATAAAATTAAGATTTTGAGATAAAAGAGTCTTTACTTAAAAAGGCTTATCCCATTGCAACAGAATTGATCCTAATTTCTCCAAGACAAGCCCATCAAGAGAGAATTTTGATGAACCTGTCTCTCTCTGGATAATGGTCTAGCTGCAGAAGACTGTATGACTTGTTTGGAAGAAGATTGGTGTCCTCATTTCACATGTCGAAAGACAGCTGGAATTTGACTTAAGAGTTCATCTGTAATTGGCAGCTCACTAAAGATGATAACTTCTTTTTGTTTTTTTTTTTTCTGCAATTCTCTGGAGCAATGTTTTTCAATCATTCACAATTTTGAGACCTTAAAAAGTTCCACAGATTATGCTGACTGCAGACTAGTGATAGTAAGTTAATTAACTTGTTTAGTGTTAAAGGAATGGCAGTGGTAATCAGGAAAAGAACACAGCAGTTTGAGATCATAGGTGTCTATGTCAAAGATTGATGTCAGCTACTGCAGAGCTGAACTGTACATAGATATGCAGTAGACTATAGCATCAAAGGACAAGGGCAAATTCTAACAATTTTAAAGATACCATTTTATTTAACAAGTAGATAAAAGAGTTTTGTGAGAAATACTGTTAAAATATAAAAACAAAAAGATGAAGAGTTTTCATAGAGCAACAAGATTTCAGATTGGAGGAGACTTCAGGTGAGCTCGAGTCCAATCTTTTTCTCAAAGCACTGTTGGATATGTTAAACTGAGATGAGGTTTTTGGGTCTTTATCCAGCTGGGTCTTCAGAATTACCCAAGGCAGACTGCACAAACTCTCTGGGCAACTTATTAAGCTGCTTGACTCTCTTATTGATCTTGTAGTGCTTTACTACCTTTATACCCTCTCATGCTTAGAAGGGTAATGGAATGCATTTTTTCTTACTACTGACAGTGTCTCAGTGTAGCACCAGCAACCAAATTTCTCAGTGCACTGCAAAACATTAATCTTTATAAACAGATGTTTATGACTTTGGTCTTTCAGCTGCCTTGCTGTATCTGTATAAAGGAATTCCTTTGAATATTAGAGAAGCTTTGGTGAAAGCTAAATTTATGCTAATTAAGATTTTTCTTTTACAAATAAAGATATTTTACTCTTGCATAAATATCAACAACCAAATCTATCCCTTTTTACACTTGAAATATTCAAAACTGACAAAGTAGTAGCTCAAGGACTAATTTAATGAGAAAATGCTACTACTATTATCTCTTACTGAATTAAAGAACATTGAGGCAATCAAACAGATTCATCTAGTATGTTGAAAAAGCTTTATAAATTCATCTCATTGAAAAGAATGTACTGTTGATTTCATTGCTTTCAAATACACTGGTTCTGGAAATAAAGTTAGGTATCATAATGTGAGGGAAAAAACGTATTTAATATAATCAAAATGGAAAAACAACAAAGAATTGAATACCCTTCTTACACATGTGAAAAGCTTTTTCTAAACAACTGAATTAATTATCCCTACAAGCAAAAAACAGATAAATAGTTTCTGTATCTTCAAAGAAGACAACTTTGCAGTAAGTAATATTCTTGAAAGAAAATTGATAATAATTCTTTTTCAAAGAGTGTAATATAATTTTGGATAATATTCCTTTTTCTGAGTCATTTACATAAAACATTAATTTAAAGCAAATTAATGAAAGAATCTCTCAAATTATGATTCACTGTTCTTATCTGGGAAGAATTTAAATGAAAATGCTATGAATAATCTCACGGATATGCTGCAGAGGAGCAAAACAGTTACGGAATGTTATAGTGAGGGAAGAATAATAAGAGTAGGAGCTGAGTACGAGTAAAATGATGCCTGCACTCAAGTTTGCTTTGTATACTGTCCTTACAACTGTACTGTCACAGAAATAAAAAATGCAAAATTTAATGGACAGCAACCTGCTGAGCTTTGTCCAAACATCCATCATGCATATCAAAAGGAACTTTCCTGTTTAGAAGATTTAAGAGTCAAGATAGAAAAACAGTATAAAAGGAAATCTATTATGTATTATGTAGCTCAGCTGGTAGGTCTGAGGACAAGCTATTCATTTTATCTAGGAATGAAAATCTCTTACTGAAGATGATTAAGGTTTTTAACTGCAGACATTTGGTGCCTTATAGGTGATTTTTCCAAATTGATCAGGTTGTGTTTAAAGATATTTTTAGATTTGGAAGAATTCTTCTAAATCCTTGTAAACTGTTTGACTGAAGTTCTGTCTTCCTGTAAAGAACAGTAGAAGAAATGGCTTATTCACTGCCATTTCAGCCCTGCCAGTATGCTCACAGATGCATAAATGGTAAAGGACATTTGACCTTATTTATTTATTGGCAGCAGTTTGAAGCAAAACTGTAAGCCCCCTTGGGACACTTGATAGGGCTTTTCCATCATGTGCAGGACGTTCTGAAAGTAGCAAAATGTTTTCTTGCTAGCTGGAAAAGCTGTGATTTGCTGCTCTCCATTTTTTGTGTCCTAGTTCTTCTGCCTAAACTATGTGAAGTCTGCTCCCTTTGATAATATTGCATTGCTTCTTAAATACAGTTTAAAATATGACTTATAGTGTTTCTTTTTTGTGTCTTATTACCAGTGTTTATATCTTTTTCTGGAATATATATGAGCTTTTAAATTATTTACGATAGGCAACATTACTGGGAAGAATATGAATCAAAATGGCAGACTTTGACAAATAAAATTATTGTTTTTATCTACTGCTTATCCAGTGAGGAGACTGACAAGTTAAATGATTTTCATAAGGAAAACCATCAGAATAGATACTATATATTATCAACTAGATTGCAGTTTTGCATACGCGTACATATATGATTAACTTTATCATAATAAAATGAGGCATTTTCCTAAGCATATTTAGTGCTCTTAAAAATCAGATCTTTTTTTTGAACTGGGCTGTAATGATAACTCAAATAGAAATATGAACTAGAAGAGGACAACCTGCAATAATCCTTGCAATTTGCACTTGTATTTTCCTGTCTGTTATTTTCACTCATGTCTTTGGGCTAAGTTTGTGAAAATGGCCATTCTTCAGCAGCTCTGTCATCTTCTGTCTGATAAACAGGAGAATCAGTGGTGAAGCACTCTTACATATAGCAGTTCTTTGGGTTTACAGAATTGTATCTTTGAACTTCTCTATAAAGAAATGTTGAGAGAAACCCTCTTTACCCTCTTCCCCCTTTTTTTTTCCTCCACTTAGGTTCAGTGATAATTGGATTTGGAACCCAGGAGGTTTGTTTGTAGAATATAATAGGATAAATAACTATCAATCAGCATAGGAAACTGCAGTTGAATTAGACTGCAGATCAGGATAGATAAGTCAATAGCTGATTTCATAATTAACAGAAAAAGAAGTTCAAGGAGATTTCTTCTCTTTGCCTCAAAACAAACTGTTGTTCTAGTCACAGGTGATAGACAAAGAACGCCAAAGCAACCCTCATTCAGGATCTCTGTTCATCTGACAAAGGCTGATGTACGTAGGGTTAGGATTTCCTCTACTGTGCCATTTTTAGGAGCATAAAACTTGAGAGAAGCTCCTCCAGCTAAGACAGCTTTTGCAATCAAATCTTGCAGTCTGATGGCATGGCATTTAGGTCTATTGATCAATGACAAAATAGCAAGGAGAGATGATTTAAGATTCTTTGTTGTCAAAGCTGTAGGGGGCCTTCTTTGTTTCCTTCTGATTGAAATATTTAAGGTTAAAATATCCATGCTGTCATGGAGAAAATGCTTGTAAATGTATTGCTTATTTTAAAATGTTTATGCTTTTAGGTTGTTCAAAGAAAAATAATTATAGAAACTTCTAACTTGCTAAAAGCCTGGAATGTTAATAATGAGGCTGAACAAAAGGTCTTCTTCCTGAAGCACCTCACTTTTGTCTCCATTAAGCCTCAACAATTACTTACTTTTGCAAACATTATTATTCTGAAGCATTAAAGTGATTTTTTGACAAGCTGTAGGAACAGTTTCAGATGTTGGTACTGCCATCCTCAGCAGTGCCCTCTCCAACTGCAGAATTGATTCCTGCTGTATAAGCAAAAATCAAGATCAATTGCTTAAAACTTACTGGTGATAAAATCAACTCTTGTGGCAGTGGGAACTCTACACAACAAAGTTTGCTATTGCTTTCATAGCTTCTGAGAAAGAAGTCAGCCCTTTTTGTTATTTTTTTTTTAATGATTGCTCGTGAATTTTCTTAGGAAAAGATGCTTTCCTCCACATCATGGATTTTAACTTTCTTTTTAACCAGTTAGTTTTGTTTTCTTTTTCCCCTCACAGGGGACAGTATCTAGGTGAAGTCATAGCAGTCTCCCTTGATAGGGATTAGGTCTGAAAAGGGAAAATGCACAGCAAGGGATAATTTTGTCCCTTTCTGTAGTTTATCATTAAGGAAGTGGTTAAAAATCCAAATGTAGAGAAAGTGTTGTAAGCTATTGAAAGTACAGAAGAACCAAAAATGATTTTAAAAATCTTTGTGTAGAAAACACATAACTAAAAGGGTTTTTCTGACTTCCACACATGATCAGCGGGGAATAATGAGTTCAGAGCAGTATGACAGTAGAAAATTTAGGATATTTCAGCTCCATAAAGCTGTTATTGTATACATAAGCTTAGAACAGAGCTGATGAGAAGTAATCATTGCATACACTTCTTGAAAGTCTGTGACTAGTGCTTTCAGATGCTTACCACAAGAGGGAAGAGAGGGAAAAAAAACTTCTGTCCCTAGGCAAAGTAGCCTCGTAGTTAGGAGACTTGCTGAAGAGTAGATGTATTACTTTTCTTTAGGAATAGTGTGCACATAAGTCAGGTGGATATTTTGGTAAGCTGCCATGAATTCTGAGATGTTTTCTAGGTGTACCAATGGCTTACCTTAACTGTCAGCTGTTGTACAAGTGAGATGTACATCTGGAGCAGTTACCCTTCATCACAGAGCATAGCTGAGCACATATTGTTATACAGGTTGTGATTTTTTTCAGTATTAACCAGTTAAATATTTAGCATGCTATAGTCTCTCTATATAAAGCTATATATTTCTTCTTCCAGGCAGAAATACCATTGAGAATTTCTCAGGTGAGAAATCAGGGTGTTGTTGAAAAACCATGGATATGCTAGTTCTCCTCAACTTGCTTATCTCATGCTTTACAGAAGGAATCATCATGCAAATAGTAATTAAGTTTTCTATTTTAAGATGCTTCATAGATTTCAATGTTATTCCACTAGTTTATTGTTCATGTAACAAAATTCATGCAATCTTGAATTGTGCAATCTTGCAGATGTTTATTCATAGCAGAAAATATTTTTTTTCTGTGCTTAATGTGTGTGGGTGTTCTACAAGAAACAAATTCACAATACGATAACTCAGCGTTTCACTTCTGAACACATAATGTTCCCTTCTGCACTTCTCTTGGATCATATGGCTGCTGAAATAATAATGACCATGTCTACATATCATGCAACAGAAGCAGAACTGTAAAGAACTGCAGATGATGGAAAACAAGAATTCCCATCTTGCACTTCAGCCTGTGTCCCATTTTCTTTTTATTTGACCCTGCCTGAATAATTAATGTGGGATTGGTATCCAAGAAGGTATCTAAAGAAAAAAATAAACATAACATAATTACAGAAATATCATTATACGAATGAAATATTTTTTCTGTACAGAACATGGAATAATTGGCTGTGTTGTAGTAACCTATATTAATGAGTCAGAAAAATCATTTTGTGAATATTACCTCGTTCTGTTTTCTGTGTGGGAATTTTTCATTTTATAAAATCAAACAATACGAGATTTCTCAGATTGGAAAATAGTTGATGCTTCATTCTACAGTTCCAAAGTAATACACAAATTAAACCATTAAGTATGGGACTGAACACTACTTTGTCATCTTTATCTGTCTTGACGTAGTATGGGTGGCTTGAGGGATCAGCAGACTTATATACTCATCCAAAGAACACTGCTGAGCAGTAGAGCAGTCCACAACATACAAAGACACCTCCTGATAGAGAGCATATAAATAGCTGTTATGAGAGCTAAGCTATAAAAAGGCTGAGTGAAATATGGTGTCACTAAAATGCATAGCAAATCTCTGTATGATTTCCATGCTGCCAGGATTTCATTTTAATTCAACAGAAGTTTCTGGAATGAGAGGAAAGGTCAGATACACAAATCTGAATAAATCATGAGTACATTTTAATCAAAACTTTCATTTATTGACCTGATGTTTCTTAAAATTTAATGTGGGCATAACTGTTGTTCTTGTACTTAGAAAATCTTGTTTGAAATAAGACTCATGAAGTGTTGATGCCTTTCTGTAGCTAAACAGAAGTACTGAATCTGCAGGAAATAAGCTGAAAATTTGCAAGAAATCTTTGAAATACTTCTGTGTGCCTAAAATCAGAGACAAAATTGCTACATAAGAGAAGCAGTCCTGACCTGGCTTCCAATGCGGATAACCGGCAATAAGCTGAGACATATATAGCGTCCTACTACGTTGTAAGAGATTGAATTCTCAAGGAACAGGTAGGTGTCAGATAATTTACATTTAGTATTTACTTCTTCATAAATGATTGAATGTGGTAATTTCTGCTTTAATAGAATACACTAAGACATTTCTGATCTTATTCAGAAGGTTACAGTTAGCATAATATTGTTGTTCCCTTTTCAAGCAGAGGGGGGAAAAAAGGAAAGTAAAAAGTTTATCTCTTGATTTAAAACAGGTAAATCATTAGTTAAGGAATATCCTGCAGTATTTTTTGAAATGTTATCTTCTCATTTTTATCTACAAATAATTACAAATGCCATCTCAAAAATCAATCAGTTGGGAGTTGAATAAAATACCACCAGTGTTAGGAGGCACTGCAAAACTCCCTGGTCTTACCAGAGAGTTATGGGACCATTAAATCTTTGCATCTTAAACGAACTAACTGAGGTGTATCTGAACACAAAGATTATGTTGGTTCCATTAGGATTTGACATTTCATTTTGTAGTTTTGTTCTAACAAACTTTAAACTACAGTACAAGTACAGTACAAGTCTTTTGTTGGTGTGGTTCCTGCCATTTGTTTGAAATGAATACTTCTGATCGTAAACTCAAACCTCCCATTAGGTATACAGTTATAAGCAAGTCTAAAATGATTCTTGCAAATGATTGCAAGAGCATGTGAGTGACTGACTAGCCCAAAGTCAAATTGTTCCCAAGATGGAATCCAAGAAAGCTGAAGGAATTGAAATGTTCAGAGTGAGATCTACAAATCCCCATTTCATTTTCATATTATGAAGATTTTGTTTGACCCTTACTGAAGTATTTCCTGAGAGTATTTCATTCTGCGGAAAGCTGGAACTCATCTGATCTGACATACAGAGAGCATGCTGAATAGAAGCAATCTTCATGTTCAAATTTTAGCCTTGTATCTCACTGTCCCACCTATATTAGTTTCCCTTTATGCTACCAGTTTCTCTTCAATCTGTTCATAGTTTGAGATTTGTAGAATCATAGAATCTCCAAGGTTGGAAAAGACCTCCAACATCATCCAGTCTAACCATCCACCTATCACCAATATTTTCCATTAATCTTTGTCCCTCAGGGCAACATCTAAGCGTTTCTTCAACACCTCCAGGGACAGTGACTCCACCACCTCCCAGGGCAGCCTGTTACAACACCTGACCACTCTTCTCAGAGAACAATTATTTCCTAATGTCCAACCTGAATCTCCCCTGGTCA
Organism: Centrocercus urophasianus; assembly: GCF_019232065.1. NCBI lineage: Eukaryota > Metazoa > Chordata > Aves > Galliformes > Phasianidae > Centrocercus > Centrocercus urophasianus. The sequence continues at coordinate 4,824,764 of NW_024884755.1, read as the reverse complement.
TCTAGGTCATCAGTAAAGGTATTGAACAGGACAGGCCCCATTACTGACCCCTGAGGAGCACCAATTGTGATCAGCCACCAGCTGAATGTGATTCCATTTGCCACCACTCTCTGGACCTGAATATCCAGCAAGTTCTTTACTAACCAGCAAAGAGTGTAAATGTAGGGAGAAAATATTTGTACAAACTTGAGCATACAGCTCTAAAAGTATTAAATTGTTAAAAATTATGCCAGTATTATTCTCAGCAGGTGACTTTTCTAAACTTGCTTGTATCTTCCTTGAAATTTGCTTACCACAACCCCTCAGAGTTGATCTGGAATATTCCTGTAGGAGCTGTTCAAAGTGAAAGAAGAGGGATTTCTTAGCACTTTCTTAATTATTTTCTGATAATTGCCACAATTTAAAAAAATTATGGCTTTTTAAAAGCACAGCTTCCAATAAAACAGTAGTGATTATGAGAACAGAGAAAAAAAACAAATACTGACCAGATTAAATAAAAAGAAAACATACACAAGTCATTTATTTCTGAATTCCCATCAGGCAGCACAGGAGGTACTGAATAGCACCCTTTCTCTGCTTTATTCTACTTCATTCCGTTTATTTATTTATTTATTTGGACTTTTCATAAGACATAGTTGATGACTGGGAAATCTTGTTCCACATTCTGGTTTCCCAATAACACTCACATTTGGCTCTCAGGACGTTAATTTTTATGGAATAGTCTGCTGCTGCTCTTTTCTACTCAGAAAAACATAAAACATGCCAGAGTTTTAAAGCATCTAGGCAGTTGGAACAGAATAATACCAGGCTTTGTTTGCTGAAATTTTCTTAGACGCAAATGCTAGGATGCAGATAAAATCACTTCCAACTTCACATTCTGCCTGATCTAATCTTCACATATATTGGATCACTATTGCCATGGCATCTGAAAAGCAACCAGAAATTTTAAAAAAAAAAACAACAAAAAAACCCAATCTCCATCATCTGTCCTTCTTCTAACCTTCCCAGCAATTATATTCCTTAATTAAATTTCTGAAGAATTTTTGGGAGGAGTGACAAGAGCCATACTAAGAAACAGACAACTTACAGAAGAAATCTTGCACATGGTTCTGATCTTAAATGTTGTTCTCACATGCGAACTGCCCTTACAGAGTTGAATTTTTCCAAGAGGTTTGTCCCTTAGATCTCCTGTTTTCAAGCAACAACATTTTATTGCTACCGCTGTATTCTGTTTTAGTTAGATGAGGGCTGTAAAGAAGTGTAGCATTTCCCTCCTTTGTTTTTGCTACATAAATATTTAATAGAGCTTCCTATGCAACTCTCTTTGAATTCCTAAATTGTGCTGTTCCTTCTTTATTAACACCTATGCTAATTTACGGCTTCAAACTACAAGAGTTGTCATGAAAGACTGGGAACAGTAAGGGCTCTCGACAGAAAATGGCAAAATCTTTGTTCTTCATATAAGCTTATATATAAACATTGCTGCAAAAATCTTTTTCGGGCTCCATTACTTGCTAGTATTTTACATGTCACTTCAACATGGGCTGGAAGTATAGGGGTGACTTTTATAATCTCATTTCCTCTGTTTTGCTTTGATCACAACATAATTTCACTAGAGGAGGGTCTCTGCAGGAGCCAAGTTTTAACAAGGAGACATCCAATGTAGAGTTCTTAGACATTAGTATTTCCTTTGAAGTAAAATGCTTTGGACACAGGAACTTCAGGACTTCCATACTGCTACACAAGTGGGAATCACTTAGTTTTGCTGAAGTTGGCCTGTTCTGATAGTATTAATAACTAGTTGAACAAGCCATTGCTTGGGGCATTTTACTCCTCTAAATATAAAGAGCTGGCAATTCTGTCCACATATTTGAGCTTCAGTGCTTGTACTACACTTTTACTCTCAAAATACCTTGGTTTTGGCTACACCTGCTATGGCAAGCAATGCAGCTCAGTTTTCTTATTTCGTAAATAAGAAAACTAATGCAGCAAAACATTGAACAGTGGACTGTTTGCTGGACAAGGAACTGATTGCTAGATCATGAACAGTGTCGTATGGACAGTTCAACTGAACATGCAGAACAAATTCACAAAATTTGGTCCAACTCTGCTGCTCAAGCAGGACAACCTAATACAGGTTGCCATGTGTCATGTATAGACAGCTAAATTCTTGTAGTATCTTCCAGCACCTCAAAAACTAGCAAACCTTCCAGCTATGTCTTGCTGTCTGACAGAATTGTTATGATAGAGTTTTTGAGTTGGTTACTTTGCTAATAGAAAATAACATCAGCATAAGACAGGGTTTTGAAAACGTTTTTTTAATCAGTCCTGGTTATATTTCCCTGTGTACTACCTGTGTACTAATAGGAAGGTTTTCATTTCATGTTCCTCTATACTTGTGGAAGTGTTATAAGACTATAATTTGTTAAGGCTAAGCTCTGTTTTATTTCTTTCTGTTCACAATCAAATGATTTGCTGTATTAATTAAGGTCTTCTGCAAAAATCATAAACATCAGCTGTTTCTATTTTTACTGAGCAGAAGTCTATCAAAATTCTTGCTTTCTAATCAGACAGACAGGCAACAATATTTAGACACATTAAACTGCAAAACTGATTAACAAATGCTGCAATCTACCTACAATCTTTAAAGATTTTACTGTGTGATTTCGTGATCAAATGTATTTGTGAAGACCTTTAGAGCTAACTAGCCACACACATGCAGAGAAAATCAATTTCCATGTACAACCATTGGTGCATTTCTGGGGAGTATGTTGTGTCTGAAACTTTAAGAAATGTGATGCCGAAAGAATTTCGGATATTAAAATTTCTGTTTTTTAAGCTAAGTGGGGGATTTTGATGCCCAATTCTCACTGAAATATATTTGCTTCTTTCGAAAAAGCTTGTCCTCAGTAACTGTTGATTTCAATAGCTGAAATGAAAAATCAGAGCAACCAACAACTCATTAATTTTCATGGAAGTTATGTCTACTAATTTCTTTATGGAAGTAGAGCAGTATTTCTTTGACAATTTACTGGTATTCAACTTGCTGTTGCTAAAAATATTCTTATCCATTTGGAGTGTAGGATGGTATCTTAAGATAGACATTGCTAATATTAAATATAATAATATGGTTGGAGTAACATTGTATCCATAGTTATATCCATGGAATATTATATTTATGGCTATATATCAGTAGTTCATGGCATCCATAGTATATCTATGCTTATATCACAACAGTCTGTGATTTTGTTGTCTGTGGCAACATTCTTGATCATCTCTTCTTTTCCATGTGTTTAAAGATGGAATCTCAAGTTAAATAGCACATTATTTTTAGTAAATTTATTCAGAAATTTTACAAGTAACAGAATAAAAATGAATTTTAGAAACAGTTGGGTTGTGTTACTGGAATAAGGGTCTGCATAATGATGTGTCAGCTCAGGGAAGACCCATATGTATTTCCTTTGTTGGGCAGACCTCAGTTTGGGTCTTGAATTCTTTACTGTGACTAGATTCCATACAAAATATAGTTCACTTCTGATGCAACTCCTTAAATTATTTTTAAAACCTTAAAAACAGATTTTCAGTTTTTTAGGGAGGTTATGCATTGCTAATACAGATTTCAATGCATATTGAAGATATCTCTTCTTATTCTTTGATGTCTAATAGCATGCAGGTTTTATTAAATGTAAAATACTGAAAGAAACACAGAATCTGTATTGTATGGCATGTCCTGCTGTGGCCTTACTTTGCCAAAGAAATGTAGCAAAAATGTGCTGGTAATATCCTTTGTCTTCATTATAAAAATCTGTTTTACTACATTCTTTCTGATGTAAGGCCATTTACCTTGACTCCCAACTACATTTAATCTCATTACGTTCACTGTCATTATAGCAACATCTTTATTCCACTTGAAAGACTTTAAAGCTCTGGAGGATGATATTACAGTAAGAGCAGAATATGCTTTATTGAATAGGGTCCTGTGTAAATTCCAGATATGATCATGCCATCCATTTTTATGAGTCTCCTCACATGATCCTTAGTTAATGCAGCAATTGTAATTCTTCCAGTTAAATATGAGAATGGGAAATCGGACCATAAATAAACGTCTTAAATATTTTGATATGGAAAGAGCATAAAAAGATGTATTAAAAGATCTTAATATAGATCTTCACTCAGAAATGAGCTTCTGAGTCTTTCGCAAAAGACTTTACAAAATGAAAATATGTAGATATACAGATGCTAATGCTACAAATAAAAGTAAATTAATTCCAAGACAGGAAATGACATCACTCTACCACACTTTCAGTACAGAATTCAATATTTCAAGGATTATTTTGTGTGTTGTTTTTTTTCTAATTTCAATAATAAAAAGTACAGTGCTCTGTTGAATAAGCTGTACAGTGGGAAGAGGGAAGGAACAAAACAAAAATGAAAACATAAAAAAAGCTACTTGACAAAGGATCAACATCAGAATGGAAATTTCCACTGATCAAATGTTTCAGAAAATAAAAAGCCAGAAAGACAGTATTGGATTCTCATCTCTTACAGCTTGTAAATAGCCTGTGGATCTATTAAATGTGTCTCAGGAAGCTTGAGGGACAACAGAATTCCCAGCAATGTAGAACCCAAGAAGCTACTGTCATCTCCTCTGTCTGTTCGGCTTTCTTAGTTGTTTGAACTACATTTCTGAAAATATATCTTTGTTCTTGATTATCTTTCATTCGTTATATTCTTGTAGACGGTTGTATAGAACAGTAGGTATAACTTTAATGCAAAATTTCCTCGGGATCAGAAAAAATACTTTCTCATGTCTTGCTCTAGACAATGAAATAAAAAGCTGTATAGAATTAATGTCATAAAATATGTTTTATGAAAAAAGGAGAAATTTCTTCATGGGCATCTGAATAAAGCTTTCTTGAATACTCAGCATGACTGTGCTGATAAATAGACTTATTCAGTAACTTAAAAGGAAGTTGTTGGTTCTTGCCTTTGGTCAGTGACAACATTGTCTGTGCTTGCCATTTATTATGGTAGATTTTATTAGGTATGCTATTATATGATACCCATAAAATTTTATGTACTGGTGGAAGATAAAATTATACTTTATCAGATTATTTCTCTGCCTCTAAGTATCCCAGATGGGTCAACAGAGATTTGGAATGTATAGAGCTTCTTAATAAATACAGACCTAGAGAATGATAATGTTAAAAATGATTCTGTCTGCCTTTTAGTCTTTAAAGTTTCAGCATCCATTATTTATCAGAGACTAACCAAGGAGAAGGGTAACAATAAAAATTGTAACTTTTGTAGAGGTGGCAACTAAAGATTTGACTGCTTTGAGAATTTCTGCAGAGTGTAATGACCAGGCATGTCTTAGACCAATATATACATGATATCTTTTGTTTATTTTCAGGGGCAAGCTTTCTGCTTTATTAGCTTAAGTAACTGTCCATGTTGCTAATTGGTAAAATGTGTTTTCTGAAGAAGACTTCAAATGCAGGATTAGTGATATTAAGATAAATAATTGCCCACTTAGCTATTTCAGTAACCTCTGCTATTCTCTCCTTTTTATCTCCCTTTACAAAGCAAATTCATCAAGCCATAATAAGCACTGCTCACACAGAACCTGTAAGTCTTTCTTTAAAGAACTATATAAATGATGAAAGGAGAAACAAGACAGTTAGGGAATAGAACTCAGTGAGTTTATAGAGTCTTGCAGAATTTTCTTCCAAACTGTTATTCAGTAAAAGGATTTTCCTTTCCCTCATGCCACAAAACCATGTTTCTATGCTATATGTTCCTGACTGATGCATTGCAGAAGATCTTCATCATTTCTATTGAACTTGAGAGACATTGGATCAGGCTGACACAGAGCTTCCTCACAAAAAGATTCATTGGTTTTTCCAGTGAACATAGTTTTCATTACTGAGGAACACAATCTAATTTCCACTTATACAATGGACAGGTCCCATAGTTCACAAAAATATATGGAGAGAAAAGATGTCTTGCAAATTGACCACTTCGCTTTGATTTCAGAGTTTATCCTCAAATAAGTTCAACAAAATCCCATTTGTATTTCCTTTTCATATATAATTCCATATGTATGTGTAAAAGTGAAGTTTGTCCCAGGGTACACAGTCAAAGGTTTATACAAGGCTGTATTTGTGCTGCAGTAACTACACACTTCTTTGAACTTTCTTTACAGAGTTTATAGGCATCTGTGAAGAATTTCAAAATATTCAACTTCCCAGTTATTTCAGTAAAGAGAAGCAAATGGCATTTTTGCTTTTCTTCTTTCTGATCAACCAGAAAATAATTCCTTTTCTTGTGTGCCCACTCAGGCATGTTCTGTTTTTATCTAAAAATTAAGAGTTTGATCTCTTTTTCCCTCTTCTGTATTAGAATTAAGTGGGTTTAATATTAGGAAATACCAAGTAATCTGCAGACAGCTTTCTGTTCCAGAAGTATTAGCTTCATTGTACTAAATATTAAATAGTAACAAATAGGTCATTTTTTTCATTAGCTCTTTGTCTTGCTAGGAAGCATTTCTATTGTAAAAAAATCAGATAAAGTCAGTTGATTTTGTACTTCTGAAACTTATGCAGATGAAAACAAATAGTTGATATAATTTGCTCCTTTGGGAAGAGAAAACCTAAAAATGGCGGGTGAGCAAAGTAGTAGCAGAATCCTAGCAACTGTTAAACCTACAGAAGAAGCTTAACATAACCTTTTTGTTTCTTCTTACTAATAAAAATGAACAGCTGGTAGGTATTTTTTTCCTCAAACTGTATGTGAATTTAGTTATGTAGAAGTTGAAAAAGTAGGCATGTTAGATATTCCTGGTGGACATGCTTTAACCTGCCCTGACTGCCTTAAAGGATTCCCAAAAATCATAATTTTGAAGGAGCATTTTTCTTTGGAAAAAAAAAAAAAAAAAAGAGGTAGACAAAACATTTTTCAGAGTGTTTGTAGAATTGGAATCTGAATTACTTGCTGACACAATTGTCCTCACTCTTCCCAATTGAATTTTAATTCAATAATCAGATTTTACAAACCTAATCATTTGCTTTGATCGCGTGAATACATTCTCCTTGAATAAACAAGAAATCAATAGGAGAAAACAAGTGGTGAGAGGAAGAAAAATCATTTTCTTATGTTCTAAAATTGTAGCTGTCCATTGACAAATGATAGCATATTCTACAATTAGCTTATAGCATAGCTCAAGGTGAAAGATGCAGAAAAGACTGATCAGGTTCTCTCAGAGGAACGCGTCGATGTCTAGTGATGGATATGATTCAAGTTCATTTTGTCCTCCACCACCTTGCCAGCAATTTTATTAAATTTAGTTAGTAGCTTCTTGAAAACAGTTTTCTATTTGCCATTGATATGTACAAATTAATCAACACCATTGATCTGCATTCCAAATTTTTAGAAAGTGTGTTCCCTACTACTAACAATATCTTTTTGCCTCATATTTGGAATCCTACTGTTTGGTATATGTATGATATCTACTATTATTATCTGATTTCTTTGATTATAATAAAAGAACTTTAAATTGCATAGGAAATGCCTGAGATTTTGGTAAAGGAGAGACATTTTTAATTTATCTGAATTCACACGTCTGTATTTTTACTTTTTGTATTCCTTTTGAGATAAACATGTTGCGATACTGATTGAAAGCACCAATTCTAAAAGCTGAACTGCTTGGCTTACTTTTTGACTATTCTGTGTTCGTATGAACAGTAAGTGCAAACCTATTCCGTATCTCTTAAAAGTACATGAAAAGTTTCCAATGGAAGTCCAGTTTGAGCCCTGAAATACACCGACATTTCTGAAAATGATTCAGTATTTCAAGAATCACACAGTATTACTGGATACTCTATCCTTCCCCAAAAATTTCTTTTCAGATACTTATTTATGGTACAGTTGTCCTTAAATACATCATATACAAGAGAGTCAGGACTTTCTGTCCCAAAGGGAGAAGACTTGTAAAATACACGAGGGGAAGATTTTGCTTTTTTACCCTGATATCTGACCTTTTCTAATTCATTAACCTCTTGTTGAAGCTGAACAGAACAACTGGCAGTATACAGCACTTTCTACAGTCAGCATCATCATTAATGTTAAATTTGCAAGGCGAGAGCTTAACTAGAGTGAGTAAGGAACAACACACATTCCTTTTCTTTAGCTCTTATATTTCATCAGATTGTTTTCATTCAGGTATGATTTAATGTCATTATAATTTTCATAATGTTTAATCCATTTTTCACATAGTGTTTTCATTACGTATTGCTCTTCCTTCCTTTGCCTGAGCTACCATGTTGTCTGTGCTAAGTTCTGTATAGAAGAACCTCCACTCCAGCTTTTGGCTTTTGCCTTTTTGCTTTTGCTAATCTACACCAAGGCTGTAGCATCACACTACTCCAGATAGATTCCTCTGCTGACCCTGTGTGGAATGACCACAGAAGAAGGCATAGTAGTCAGACTCTTTGACTTCAGGCAGTGACAGACAGCAATATGGGGTGCCATGCCTTGTGTGTAAGCAGGTAGTAGCAACTATAAGCAAGGACATTGCAGAGTTTTACTCATTGGTGTTGAATTCCAGGTTTATTGGAGAAGTCTACAGAAAATGAATACACAGTGCGTGCCACTCACTTAGAACATATTTCAGTGATACCTTTCCTAACCCAATCTCCAACTGCCCTTTCTAAAAGTGAACGGAGTCATAGAATCTCAGATTGGCCTGGTTTGGAAAGGGACTTCAAAGTCAATCAGTTCCACCCCCCTGAACTGGGGCTCCCCGTGGCCCCATCCAGCCTGACCTTGAATGCCTCCAGGGATGGAGCATCCAAAGCTTCACTGGGTAATTGTTCTAGTGCCACACCATCCTCTCAGTGAAAAATTTCCTCCAAACATCTTACCTAAATTTCACCTCTTTTAATTTGAAAAAGTCCTGTCTTGGGGGATATACAAAAAACAACAGATGTGTAACAAATTAAGCCTGGCTTAATGAATGAAATACTAGCCCTTAATTTCCTCTTTGTTTGACAAGCTGCAAAAAAAATTTGTATAATAGAGTCTGCAACTTTTTATTTATTTATTTATTTATTTATTTATTATTTTTTACTAGAGATCTCTACCCAGGAGAAACTTTGACTTAAAATTCTCAGTCTTCCAAAGAAATATTCTGACTTCTTTCTTTTCAAAATAAAATCAAATTATCAAATTCTCCATTCTATTATTTGAATTTGAACAGAATTTGAAAAGAATTTGCAAAATTTAAAAAAATGCTTTTCCATTACTTTATGTTCTTACCAGAGTCTTGCTATTCGAAGAAAAACTGCAGATGTTTTTGCTTTCACTGTTTTTCTTACAGGGGTCACGTGCTTCTTTTAATTACAGCCCTATTCCCTGCTGAGGCCTGTACAAGTATTACCCACAGCAGTGTTTTAGTTGCTACATCTAGACTGAGACAAAAGCTAATCTTCTGTGTCAGAGGTTTACTGTACTGGATTTATTAACACATTCATGATCTTCACTAGTCTTTTAAAATTCTTCAGGTGAAATGCATCCTTATTGAAGTCAACCATAATAAATTCTAAAACTGCAGGGTGATTTTGTGACAGGTGATGAATTCTGTGCAATAATATTACACTGCAGAGACATAACTACAAAGAAAAAAAAAATGAGCATTTGCAAATACTTATTGGCACAATAATTATCCATTACAAATGACTAATTGATAACTCAAGTACAGACAAAGAAAGAATCCCAAGGATCAGGAATCAAAGCAGGAAAAGACTGCGCATTGTGCCATGTAGCCATTGATCAATCCATGCTATTCAGAATGTGTCTTTTTATAGTTGCAGAATGGTTGGGGTTGGAAGGGCTCTTAAAGTTCTCTTCCTTTTATATAATATTTCATTAACTCTACAAAATAAGTGTAGAAGAAATATGCATCAAGAAATTGATTCCTTCAGTTATGTTTATGTGGTGTCATTGATTTAAGTGGGAATGACAAAAAGTATTATTATTAATCAAAACAGAGCTCGTATTTAAACATCCAAGGGAAGAATATGGTACTTCAGTTGCAAAGTAGCAAAACATTCACTCCAGTACTTCATTCACATGCAGTTTTCTAAATGAGTCTCAAACTGTTGTATGTAGTGAGACTCGCCTGTTTCAACAGCAGGGAGTGTGTAGGCACGACTCCTCTATTTGCTGCTGTGCTAAGCAATAAATTAGCAAAAGCTGATACAATATTAACCTCCTTCAATTACAGTGTTCTTGTTGTCTGTTTGCTCTACTGTGTATATTTAGTTGCACAGTCTCTGAATACTGTGGTGTTTGCAGTGTGATCATAAATAAATGGCTGTGCAGTTCATTTTCAGGCATGAGTGATGAATGTTCATAAGCCTTTAGAAGTGCTTAGAGAAGAAGTTGACTGTTTCAAAACATTAAAGCAAATACTTAAATTGGTTCATAAATTCTGTTTCCATATAGTCTCTTTCAGACACTTGATAAGAATTTAGATTCAGTTCACAGATAACTTACAAGATAAAATATCATGTAAGTGTATTAGCAAATCCATAAATAATCAAAGACATGAGGATACAGGTGAAAATGCAAGTGCAAATCTAAGAGTGTGATGAATTGGAAAGTTAGCGTCTTGGCGGGTGGCAATCTACCAATGCCCAGTTAAAATCAGAGAGAATTTTATGGGTGTAAGTAGTAAATATTTGATGAAATACAAATTTCAGGCACTGAAAGCTACTGTAGGTGGGAAATGCCTAAATTTTGTAACATGTTCCAAACTAGATGTTGTGCATAGGACAGCCCATCGCAATAGCTATAAGTGTTAATCGGGTGGCTATGTAATGAAGTTCAACTATTTAATCCTGTAGACAGATTTTTTTCCATGTTTTATTCTACAGTATTGTTCTACAAAATCAAAGCAAGTCAAAGTTGTATTGAGACTAGAAGATCTATTTGTGACTGAAAGAACGTGTTAATGTTGTGGCTGATTTTTCAGCTTTATGGAATAGAATCTATATCAGATTCAGGTCTGACAGAAGTGTGACTTCTGAGAGCGCTGCTTTCACCCTCAGGTGTAGAATTAGTCTGTGATGTACAGATGAAATTAATTGCTGTGCAGCAGAGTTCTTTTATACTGTTTTGCTTATCTTTAAACAAAAAGTGTTTAAAAAACATTTTCTGAAAACATTAGGTTTCTTGCAGTTGATTTCAGTTCAGTATCTTTAAACTGATACCTTCATGTTAAAATTCCAACAAGCAAAATACTTAGGTCATTCTGAAAGTAATGCCTCCTACTTCATTCTACGGAAACTACAACAGGTGCAAAGAGCACAATAGCACTATATCTGATGGTAGAGCATATTCTCAGCTACAAAATACTATTTTTCAATATAGTCACCACCATTAACTATGCATTTTTGCCAGGAGTGAACAAGAGCCTGCATGCCACACTTGTAAAAATCTGACCCACTGTTGCCACTGCTGAAACACAACACCCACCAACTCACTGTGCTCACATCCACTGTTTGGTCTCTATAAACATTCAGCAAGCATCAGTGAATGTCGGTGGGTGTTATTTTTCTTTGCATGGAGGAATTTATTGACACACCTTTGCTTCATATGCACTTGCATGTGAAAAGCCATTCTGTTGGACTGCTCCTCTGCTGCTATATGTGACACAGCAAAAAAAATGTAAGGGAGTGTTGGTGGAAAGACTCAGCCTCTACTGCCATACTGTCAGTGTTTTTCTCTGACACTGTGGGCCAACGTAACAAAATAGGAGGTATTACTTTCAGAACAGCCCTCATATTTTCTGGTCATCTGCGACTCCAAGAGTTTGGATTTTTTCACTGACCTACATAGAAGCCATCATTCGTATCCAATATCCCAGCTTAAAAAATACCTTATGTCAATATTTGCAGAAGTCTCCCAGCACGGGCATATTAGTAGGAGATGACTGGAAAACATATTCTGCTGCATTATGCAGCACATTTCTCAAAGTCACAAAAATAGCACAAGATTTGCTTTTACCTATTCATTGCTGATTGTTATTGTCTCCATGGTAATTATTCTTGCAGTGTTTGTTTAACCCCTTAATATTTAAACTCTTCTTGTACACGTTACATAGTTGGCAGAGAAGGCTACAGCGGAAGACATGAGTGGTTAATTGACTTTTATTGAAGTACTTAATAGCTTGCTCCCGTCTTCATCGTTAAACACTGCTGATCCACTGTAAACTAAGATCTATTGGGATGGTGTTTTTAAAGATGTTTAGTTCTCCTCTACCCTAAATTTTACTTCTGTTGTTTCTTCTTTTTTCCCAAAATACTGTGGTGGTAAAAAGGATAAAGCTATTGCTACTGAGTCTTTTTTTCTTAAAAGGAACATATTAAATTATCTTGCGTATTGAAGGGCAGGTTTTGCATGTTTTGTTTTGTTTTGATTTTGCATGTGGTTTACATACAGTTCAGTTCATGGAGCAGAAATTGTGCTAATTCTCTAGGTAACTACATTTTGCTTAGCTTATTTAAACTGCTGTAAAGAGATCTGAGGTCTTTTTAAAAGATCAAATCTTATTTCAGTTAATTCTAATGGTTTTCTACTTGTAGTATTCCACCATTATCACCACTCAGTGTGTTTGAGCTCTATTAAAGATTTAAATGAAATTTTTATGGAAAACACTTTTTTAGAATTCAGAGGATTTTATGGATTGTTACTCATAACATCTGCTACTAACAGGGAAAAAAAAATGCCTTAAAAAGCTCATTTAATGTGTATTTAATGCTGATGGTACAATTTTATATTAAATAAGATTGGTTTTAGTTTAGCAGTTGTGTTTGTGTAGCTGTAGGAAAGATCTGTTTGTTCTATAAACTCAGGTCTGAAGTTTATAACTGGGCTGTTAAAACTTTCATTACAAGGAAGGTTGATATTTCTCAGCATACAACGTGTTTTTCTGGAATAAGAGTACAAAATAGACATTTTAATGCTTATGAATACTTGTTGGTTACTGAAAAGCATTAATTAAAGAAATAAGTAGGGGACTTTCTATTTTCCTGCAGTATGCTTTGTAATTATTTGTTTTTCCTCTGAACCCAAAACTTGACTCAAATTTGAGATAGCCACAAGGGATATTTTGGGAGGTATCGTAAAGGCAGAGAAATCAAGCTTAAACCCTTTTTTATTATGTTTAACTGCAGGAAACTCTGATCAGTTTTGTCTTGACATTGAACGGGGCAGGTGTGTCCACATAAGGTGCAACAGAGAGGATTTGCATGCTGGCTTGCTGAAGTGACAGAATTGTGCAAAATAACTGCAGTGGTCTGGCAAGCTTCAGGAAGCAGGTGGGTCTGAGTTGCCTGTCTCCAAAATTACGATACTGAAGATGCATGCTTGCCTGCTGCCTAACTGAGGACCTGTATACACTTTTTTTTCATCACGTTATCATCTCCCAAGCTCCTTTTCTGTGCATCTTGACATATTTGCAACTGTCTGAAGCTGGGTACAGCTATAACTCTGAGCACATTCAAGATTGAGAAATTCTATGTGTACATGTGAATACGATAATGCTGTGAGCAGAATTTGTATATGCATATAGGGAAGCATAAATTTACGTACAAGAGATGTTGATACTGGCTTTTATTGGATACAAGTAATAGCATTCATTAGATTTAGACACTATTTCTCCTTTGTATTTTTACTTTTCTTCACTTACCTAGTTAAATGCTATTAATTTTTAACAAATATGATAGATTATATAATTATCATATTAATCAGAAAAAATCATTTTTTTTTTTTTCTCATAAATGTTTTTATCAGGAAAAATATTGCTCAAATTGAAACGTCTAGGAAATCATGAAAATTTCATCAGGGAGCGTTTTCAGAATGGATACAATTCAGGTGAAGAGACCAGAATGGCCAGCAATCTGGTAATTAGAAAACTTACCTGAGAGCATTTGAAGTACTGATTAGAATCTAGCCGTGCAGATCACAAGGATGTGGCTGAACAAAGAGGCAGTAGCTATTCTGAGGTGGTTTTCTTTCTCAAAAACAATGAATTACAAGAAGATAATTGGGAGCAGTCAACAAGGACTTGAGAATGGTAAGTCTTACTATACCAGCCTGAAAACTACTCATCTAAAGAGGCAGTGGTGGAGAAGGGAGCTGTAGTGAATGTACTATAACTTGACTCAAGAAAGGCTTTTTGCACTGTCTTCTTTTTCACAGTAATCACATTTGGAAAATAAAATTGGGGCTGAATCATTGGGTAGTTAAAGGGTCTGAAAATTGGCGACCATCAGGCTAAAGAGGTCAATCATTGCTTTAATGTGGGAGTATGAAGGGGTAAATACTAAAGCTGTTCATGTGAAATGCCTTAATCAGTCATCTGGATGATAGGGAAGTGGTGGATTCACCATTGTTGGAAGTATTTAAGAGGTGTGTGGATACGGTGCTCAGGTTTAGTGGTAGTCTTGGTTGTATTATTGGTTAATTTGATAGTTGGACTTGATCTTAAGGGTATTTCCAACCTAAGTGATTGTATGAAGTAAGTGAATACACAGTTGGCCAAATTGCAGATGATCCTAAATTGCAGGTGTGTTATGGCAAAAGATAGAACTTCAGTGCAAAGAAATCCAGAAAAATTTGAGAATCTGGCCAACAGAAACTTCATAAAGATCAACAAAATGAAGATCAAAGTTTGTGGTGGGTTGGAAAAACATTATGCCTTTATAAATACTGGGATCCCACTGACTAAGAAACAGCCAGCCCTGATGGAAACCTGGAGTTACAAGGGATGAAAGACTGAATGTGAGCAAGCAGTGCCCTCTTACTGTGAATAAGGCAAATCACATACTGGGCTACATTATATGTCATCTCGTTACTGTTGTGGCCGCACCTCGAATATCACATCTGGTTTCAGGCCCTTCAGGTCAAGGGAAATGTTGGCAAACTGGAGAGGACTCATCAGAGGGTTGTCAAGATATTTAGGGACTTAGGACATCAGCCCTCGGTAGAGAGATTGTGGTAAATGCATTTGCTTTATCTGGCAGTGATCCTAATAGCAGCCTACAGCCATAGAAGTAGAAGAGGAATTGCAGAGATGACAGAGGCAGTCTCTTCCCAGTCGATGACATAACACGGAACAATAGCTATGAATAGTGGCTTGGGAGGTTTGAATGAAGCCTTCATATCAAGCCTGCCAATGCAGATTGTGATTGTGCTTTTCATTCTCTCACATTTCACAATCATTTATTTTAATATCATTAACATTTCATGTCATTCAGTTGCTTTTAACACAGAATGAGTTTAAACCAAGTGAAAATTTCTATAGTCAATTACTCCTTCAGGTTCTCTTGTCATGTCAGTGTATTTAAGTCTCTTAGGGGAACAGTCAGATCTCTTTTTTTGCACAGTGAAATGAATGGAAGGTAAAATACCAACTTGGAATTCCCCAGGAAAAGGATTTCAGTCAGCTTTTGTAACAGGCTTTAAGCAGATTCAAACAGGTTTTTAATTTATGGATTTATAGCACATGCAATGCATCTGTATTCACCCCAGTAGACACGAACAGTTCTGTCTAAGGTATTAAAGTCTGTTGGGTTAATGATCAACTGATTGAAAATTCTCAATAGGCTTTGATATAATAGACTATCATATTCTATTAAGTAAACCATACAAGATTATTTAAAATTGTAATTCTGATTAAGAGCTATTTTTCCTGAAATATAATAGAGAGATCTGGAAAATAAATTGCTAATAGAATTGCCAGAATAATTTACTGTTGCATGACATGAAAGTGGCTTAAATCTCTACTGGCAGATGAGCACACACAGAAATGGTTCAAAATAATCATTACTACTTAATCATGACACTTTCTGCTGGAGGAGGTAGTAATAATTTTCCAAAATGATACACTTACATTTCCTCAACTCCTTCTCTTCTTCCTCTTAATGGCATATTTCAAGTGACAAGACTCATACTGAAATGAAATTTATTTGTATCAGTTAGTGAATTAGTGGAATGACCACAAAATAGTTGTTGAAACATAACTAAAATAATGAAAAGCATTTCAAACCATAGTTATGACTTTTACCATCACTGACTTGGTAACTAATAGCACATTATTACTAATTAATCATTTATATTTTACTGATATGTTTACTGGTAGCAGTCTCTGACATGGTGTTTCATATCCCATTTCTAATGTTCAGTTTTACTACACTACATATGCATTATTTTCCTTTTCTGGCATGCATTAGAAAACAAAGTTTTCTTACTGTTTTTTCTTAATTTATCAGTTAACCTTTTTCAGCAAAAACACCTGTAGACTCAAAGAGCTCTAAAAATAATATTAAATTTACTGGGTGTAGGAGTGTCCAGTAAAGTCCTGCAGTGGAAGGAGACTCAGTGGAAATGGGCAAGGGAGATGCCCAGAGAATAATGCAGGCTGTGACTGGCCGCTGCTGTTGCAAAGAAGGCTGACTTTATCCCAGTACAAGGGGACAAGAGGTTGACTTTGTTTTGAGTAAAAACCTGTGTCTGTTGTTTGGATCAATTGATTGTTTCATAAGTGTTGTAAATGTTTATCACTGAGGTAGCCTGACAAGTGTGGGGAAAGTGAATACGTTGCTTAGCCAAAGATAAGGCATAGAGTTTCAAAAAGAGCAGCTGGCTTGTGCTGGTTTCAACCCACATATTTCTTCCTGGCTGCTGGGATTACCAAGCGTTGTGGTGGTGAGTGTAACAGAGATTAGTAATGAGAATGATGTCAGTATTGTGATTGAACTAGGCATTGCAGTTCCTATATTTTGCAATGTGAAACTTACATGTATGTTGTGTTTTCAGTGTACTTTATATTTCACTGTATGGAATATCAAAAAGGTCTATTCAGAGATAATAGGATTCTGAAAAGGTAATGAATGGTGTTGACCAATTTTTTAAATGAAAAGCACCGAATGTGAGCTCATCTAACTGTTATCCATACGTGAAACTCCCAAACTACCTGAATGTTTTAAATTTTAATTTATTAGATTCTTGGTGAAGCAAAGGCAATTTGCAGGGCAACTGTTCAGTGCATGTACCATTCAATTAACATTTTGGTACTAATGGATGAGTTAAAATGAGAGAGGTGGTAGCTAATGCCACCTTGCGTAGTAATTTTTTCATTGAATTTTTTTTCAACATATTATTGCTTTCGGACAGTGATTGCCTTAAAATCTGTGCTTCATTATTAGTCTTTCTTACTTTAACAGGACTGAGCTACTTAAAAAATTCTGATTTCACAAATATGTAGTGTTTAAAATTCATTTTTTCCCTTAAATCGTTATAATTAGTGGTAATATATGTCAAGCATGTTTGTGAGAGCAGGTTACTTCTTCATGTTTCGGTAGTGGTTTCTGGTTGTTGGTTTTCTTTGGTCCTATACTGGGCTTTGTTTTCCTTGTTTTTATTGTGTTTTCTTTTTCTTTTTTTCAAGTGTCCTTCACTGACATACAGTTTGTTCTGCTACTTCCCTGACTTCTGGTCAGGACAGGATGACTTACCTTCATTCACCCCTTGCCTGTTATGTGGCCATTTGTTCACTAATGTCAAACATTTACTGTGGCATGTTAGGTCAAACCATAAGAGGTGGGCTTCTTTTGACACTAACTCATGGAAAATGCCTTTCCTGTGGAATCATCATAACAGTTAAAGCATTGTAACATCTTCCTTTAGATCAGTTAAGCATTATTGTCTTTGTGCCTATAAGATAAGTGAAACATGACTCTAAACCTGAATTTTCTGACCAGTGTTTGTTGCTTATGTTTGCTCATGCAGTCCCAGGCTATGTCCTGAATGTACAGATGCTCACAAGATGCTACACTGGGATTAGAAATTTTAATTTATCAACAGACATATTGTTCCTTACCACTAGAAAAATATTTTTAATGTACCAAAGCTAGTTGTTATATTCAAAAGAGGAACTTACTAATCTGTGATAGATCAAGCCTGGGTCAGGCTGTCTAAAAAGCTCTTGAGTTTTGTATCAAATCAGTCATTATTGAAATACCTTGAAAAATATACCTCACCTTTAGGTTTTGTAGAATAATACTTTTACTGATATATATATTTTTTTCTTTTCTTATTCAGAGCTACAGTTGCAGGTAGTAGATTGAAAGTAGCTAGGTTGCTCTGAAAGTAATGCTTCTAATTTATTCCCATGGGAGCTAGAACAGATAAAGCATAATTAAGGTTATTTGCTAGAGCAAATAGTTTGGTCTCTATAAACATTCAACAAGCACTGATGAATGTCAATGGGTGACATTTTTTCCGCTCAGAAGAATTCAGTGCCACGCCTTTGCTTTACAGGCACTCCCAGGTCAGATGCCATTCTGTCAGACTGCCCTTCTGCTGCCATCTGTTACATGGCAACAAAACGTAATGGAGTATTAGTGAGAAGGTTCAACCTTTACTGTCATACCACCAACATTTTCCTCTCGCATTGTGGGCCAACGTAGTAAAATAGGAGGCATTGATTTTGGAGTATTTGTAGTAGTAACTGAAACAATATATAGAAAAATCAGCTACTTCAGAGTTATAAGAGAATTGCAGTGCAAATAAGATAGCATTTGGCCCACAGGCTGTGACAATAATTAAAGGAGTTACTGAGATCATGTGCTAATTTCATATGTCAAGGAAATACTGGCAATTGCATCTGAAAGGGCATAATGTGTTGTTTTGAAGTTTATATACAGGATAGAAACAGTGAATTTTAGATGATCTTGGCAGCTTGCTATAGTTTACAAGCAAAAACAAATAAAGTTAAAATTAATTTACTTGAGATAAGAGATCTAGAAGAAATGATTTTGTTCTTTTATAAAAACTACAGAGAAAAAGATTTAGAATTGTAGAACTGAGAAAGAAAATTACTCTGGGAAAAATCAATAAGGCTATGCACAAGGGAGAAAGGGATACTCAGCATGAGTGAAGGGTTAGTAGAAATAAACCTTTAGTGTGAAACTTAATCCTCTGCTAAGTACTGACACAGACATCACACAAACCAATTAAGGACTATTTAAGAATGATGTACCTTTTCATTAAGTGTCTCTTAAATGTAAAACTTGACAAGGTCCCATCAGTCAAATATTCACTTAAAGGTGACCAATAAAGGCAGAGGAAAAGCTTTCCTTGAAACTACTTTCTCTTTTGATCAGGAGAAAACTAGCTGAGAAGCTTAAAAACAGTCTATAGTAACAGGAGATGAAAAAGGTAGTCTGTGATTTTACAAGTACCTCGTTAATTTAGAATTTAGCATTGAATTTTGCCCTGCAAGACTGAAGTACCTCATAGAACAGTTTGTGACTTGTAAGAAAGAGTATTAATTGCTTAATCATTAATTATCTATTCCATATTTCTGTGTCATCATTTAATTCCATTAAGTTTAATATTTATACATGTGTGGTCTTGAAGCATTGCATACAGATAGTAATGGAATACACAGTGATCAGTGAACCAGTAATGACACAAAACATAGTCAATTTCATCAGTATTATTTTAATTTTATCTGTTTGCAGCATTACAATAGAAAACTGGATCACACTTGGAGATGCATTTTTAGAGATCGTAAAGTATGACCAGACAAAACGATTTCTAGAGGAACAAAATGCCATGACAGTAATACTATATCTTGGTGGTGTATTCTTAAAAAAAAAAAAAAAACATGACAAGTGCAACCCACCCAAAAACAGCAACAGAAAAAACAGAGAAGAGGCCAAGTTTCTAGCAAATGAGTGTAATAATCAGAAACATAGCATTCCTCATTTATTATAGTTCTTTCAAGACACCATGATGACATAACAGATGCTTTTTAAGAGCTAAATTTTCTTTTCCAGTACAGCTGTTCCCAGTTGTGATTGAGAAAACTGGAATATAGAATGGACTGTGTATGATATCTCATAAAAATGCAGCAAGCTAGTGAGATTTACATAAAAAGCACTTCAAGACTATAAAGATTTAGAAGATATGAACTGCCTTTACCAATTCATACCAGTGAGATTCTCATCCTAGTGTGGTTTTGTTTGGAAAGAGTAGGAAGCAGTTGGAAAATAGTCCAGTGTTCAGAAGGGCAATAGGGGTGTTCTGCATTCCATATTTCAGTGAAAGAAGTATCTCATGCAATTATGGCCAGTGAACTCAGGACACATAAAAGGAAATAGGTAGTCCATGGAATTTTCAATGGAACAGAGAACAGATAACGTGTACTTATGTAATAGGGCTGGGTATTTTTTATTTACTAATACTATTTGTAGCTGTGATTGTACAGATAATCAAATTTCATGAGTCAGAGAAATATGATGAAGAAGGAACACTTTTATCTTTTTCTTACTGTCATTTAGATGTTTTATGGTCCTTTAAAGTGTAAGAGGAGCTGTAGAATAGTAGATGGACCCGTTATGACAAATTCTGTATTACTTGATATTTGAATATCCAGTGTAGTATGCTCATTTCTGTCAAACCTCACTAAATATTTCTACTTTAAGAGTTAGTTTGGACAAGCAAGGCTGATAAACGTTAAAGCCAAAATAAAACTAAGGAGCAGAGCTAAGTGACCCATTAAAAATATCTTAGAATTTTTTTATACCTATGACATCTAATATATAGGGCTGTAGTTCCAACTGATTTCAGTGATTCCTTGTGACTTACAGTACTTTAAATGAAAGTGAGATCAATCATTGCACAAAAAGAAATTTTCAGTTGAGATTTTTCTGTCTCAGTGCTGTGATACAGAAGCTGAAGCTGAAGCAGTGTTTTCTCTTTTGTCACTTTTTGGTCAAGACATTCTCTGTAAAAGGTTCTGGGAGAGTTCTGTCACAGTTATACTTTTTAACTGAAGGCATCATTTGCCACAGACTGTATTCAGTGTCACACTCTTTAAAAGGATTGCTCTTGGCATCACAGCCTAATGGTATTACAAATCCTGTCACAATATCAGTAGTGAACGAGTAAGAAAAGAAGAAATATTAGAATGGTTCTCCATAGTCATAGAGATTGGCAAAGAATAATCTGGCTCTTCTCTTGGTCATACCAATGAAATGCTGTCAGTCTCAACTCCCTTGATTTACAGTCTGATTGCAACACCACTGGAATCAATCTTCACCTGTCCAAGGGGAGCAGAGAATTCTCATTTAAACACTCCACAGTGTACTAAGTAAGAAGAAACTTGAACTCAGTGTGTCAGCAGATCAGTGGCAGGTTCACTTGTTTCAGATTTAACAAATTCAATTGTAATGAAGCAAATTCAAGCTAAAGATTATTTTGGATAAATTACAAAGGAAGATCATATAATCCAACAACCTCCACCTAGACTTTTGTACACCAAGTGTAATCTGTCAAAAAGACACCTAAGAAAGCAATAAGCAGTGTCAAATTTGATCATGATAGACCACTGACTGCAGCCTGTCTGTCACATAGCTCCTCTAGATAATTGGATATGTAATAACATTGAAAACCAAGTAAGAGAATTTCCAAGACAGCAGAAGTTTTAATTTTAGGAAATTCTGTGAACTTTCTAAATGGAAATCAGGAAAGCCCTTTTTTCTCAAAAGAAAATTACATAATTATTCCATTAGCATTAAGACATATTTTTTATTATTGCAAACGGATTATTCATGTTAACATGTGGCATTTCAATCAGCTGGGGACACAAGTAGTTCAACTGCAGCTTGTACCTCCTAATTCACTGTGTATGTAACGAACCCATGACAATCTCACCAACTGTGCTTTTTCACTCAGTTAACTCCTTCAATTTCACACATCTCATGAAGGGCACTTTGAGGTGGTGTGCATACACTTCAAATGACATCTTTATGCTCTCAGTAAAAACAAATGTGTTTAATATGGCAATCCTGACTATGTTTGCCAAAAGAATTGTACCAGCTCTGGCTGGGATGGAGTTAACTTTCCCACAGTAGCCCACATAGTGCTGTGCTTTGCACTTGGAGCTAGAATAGTGTTGATATTACACCACCTTGATGCCAGCAATAAGAATTCTAGTCTATTGCTGATATTACAGAAAATCAGGAGGAATGAGTAAGCATAGCTCAAATGGTAGAACCTAAATATATTCAGGCTGTCCAATAATCTCTGATTGATTAGTCCTTAATTACCTGCTTTTTATTATAACTTTCTTTAAGTAGACTGCATTAAATCTTTACCAAAAAAAAAAAAAAAAAAAATTAAGAGCAGTGGTAGAAATGAAACAGTTGCATTGTGCAAATGCAATTAGTCTTTCTTCTGTAATGCCAGTAGAAAACATAGTGGCTCCCTGAGGTGTGTTTAAACATTCTTTGAACTTTGTTGTGTCATGCTCAATTGTGTATGTCACACACTTCTAAAGAACATGTATAGTGGAAGCAATCACTCCTATTTGACTGCAATAACACTTTGTTTATCCTAGAATAATAAAACAGTTTCAGTGGAAAGGAACATTTAAAGATCTAGTTCCAACCCACCTGCCATGGGCAGGACATCTTCCTGTAGACAAGGTCCATCGAAACCCCCATCCAACCTGGCCTTGAATATTTCCAGGGATGAAGCATCCATAACTTCACTGGGCAACCTGTTCCAGTCTCAGCACCCACATAGTGAAAAATTTCTTTCTTAAGTCTAAAATCTGCATCTACCCTCAATTTGCCAGTATCTGTGCAGGAACACCCATGTTTAGTACAATCTTTCAGTGAAACACTTGTGACTCATATGAGAAGATTGTTATCTAGAAGGCAAGGAAAGACAAGTTAGGTTGCTTATCAGTGTAGCATATCAAAGTGATTTTGGAAGGCTGCAAATAATGTAAGTCTTTTTAAAGATCCTTATTTTTGTATGTGCACAACTCAACTAGACACCGAGTCCAGGAACAGATACAGTCAAATGTTAGAGTCACAGAACATCCCTGTAAATGCTGGGCAGCATCCCTGCTGATGGGAGTTAATATAACCCTCCCTGGCTGTTACGACAGAGAACAGACATTTCTGCATCCTCTTGAAAAGAGAGAACTTGTAACATTTCATTAAAGGATGCGTTTGAAAAGAATGACTAATTATTATACTATGGAATTTTAAAATTTTGGTCTCTGACTTACGTATGTGGAAATACATGAAAATTGCTGCTTTTTACAATAGTGTTGGGATTCTGGTGTCCTTGAAATTTCTTCTTAATAAGTGTTTCTTAAGACCTAAGATTTCTTCTTAACAAGAGTCGTTTTATTCCCTACACTTTTTTTTTTTAGTCCTTCCCTTTTCCACTCTTAGTCCAGTCTCATTCTTTCCCATTTTCCAGGATCCATAGCATTCTCTGGTATAGCATCTGTTTTCTAGAGCACTCAGCCTGTCTCTCCTGTACTCTACTGTCCATTTCCAGTTTCTGTTAATTCCTTCTTCAATCTCTTTGCTATATTAAATTCCTATAAAATATGTCCCTATAATGAGCTTGTTCCTTGCTCATAGAAGTGGCTGAATTTCTCTGGTAATTTTCTGATTTTTTTTTTCTGAAATTTTCTAAAATCAGTCTGAGTTTGAAATTTCCTACAAACTTTTGGTCCAAATAGTTCCAGTTTTATAAAGTTATGAGAAACAGAAAATACAACTTTGTGATGGTGTAGTGGAAATGCTAAGTCACAGCCTGAAGCAGTGATTGAGCACCTGGTGGGAAGGCAGGGCCAACCCAGGAGAGCTCAGGTGCATGCAATGTACCTGAGTGACTGGAAGGGGTGGAGCCAGGGTGTGCCCCTTCTCAGACCTCATTTAATGGTTGCCAACAGGGGTGAGGGCATCTCAGTGGAGATCCCTGCCTGTCTGAGGTCTTTCAAAGGTAAATGGTCTTTCTTACTTTGTTTCTGTGTCCATAGCTGCTGCACTTGGGCTTGTCTTGATTTGCTGCAGTGTGGGGTTGTGCCACCCTTCTACTATCACTGTACTTTCTGTTACATTTTAGCATTGTAGATGGTAATCGTTCCAAGACTTGACCCTTTTGGTATTGCCTTTTTTAGCTGTGCCTAATCGCGTGTTGGACTAATTACATGATTTCATTGAAATAGCTTGTCCTTGTTATTCTGAAAATTAGAAGCAGTGTCACTGATTATCGCTGTTTGTTGTTTGTTTGTTTTCTGTGCTTTCTATGTATTCGTGGAGATAACTGATTTCAAAATATCTGTGTTTTATATCCAAGTGTAAACAAACTCTTTTAGACAGAAGTGTGTGTGTGTGTATATACATATATGTAAATGATAAATGGAGGATAGAGCAGAAATGACACTTTTTCATTACTATCAATACATTCTTCTCTTTAACAAGAGGATGGGGTGAAGTAGGTTCTTTTGATGTTGATTCTATTTAAAATTACTTTGTAGGGTCATAAATTAACATTAATATAAAGTGTGAAAACTGAAGTTTCACTTTAATGCTGTACATTAAGATTTAATGGCCTAGACTTATTTACACCTAAATTAGTTTTTTAATGGTCTAATTAACAAAATATATCAGTTTGCCTCTTCAAATTAAGCCATTCTGTGAGTAGTATTTAGTCATTTCAAATGCTTAATAAAAGATGAAAGCCTTCCATTATTTTTAGTGAGTACTATTCTAGCAAGCTGTTTTATCTTAACACATCAGAAAATTCACATTCAAAATAAATCCAAATTGGGAGGAATTAAATGCAAAATGTAGAATTTTAACTGGATTTATATAGGGGAAAAAAAAAAAAAAAGACATATTTAAGTATTGGTGAACTTCAGAATGAAGAATGTTAAGTCTGAGGAACTGCGGTTTCCAGAAAAGGATTCTGCTTATACTTCTGAAGTGCTAAATGTCCAGACTGTGAAATGAGAAATAGAGTCTTGTTGGCAGTGAGAAAAAATGAGACCTTTCTCTTGATTGTTGATCTCTAGTGGCTCAAGTTCAGTTCTATGGGTTTGACTTTCTTAGAAATTAAATTATGAAAGACTTTTAGCTGATTTTTTTAAGCCTTCTTTCCAGCTGCGTTCTCTAGGATTCAGTTTACATTGGAAGAACGTGGTCTATTCGTTCTCTTAATATTATTATCTTTTATTTGGAAGCTTCCAAGTACTTTGTAGAGATAAATGTTATCATCTTTTTATGAAGAGCAGGAAGCTGGGATAGAAAATGATACAGGACTTGCCCAAAATCAGAGAAAGTCAGTGACAGGCTCAATTCATTCCTAGGTGTTTCTTATTAACTTGGTAGAGAGTAACATTTCTAAAGTGCAATGATAATAACTTATGTAAGCGACAAACGTCAAGCAGGAGAGGACCCCTACTGTTTTCTGCTGGGGCTGCTTGCATGAATCGGCTTGAGCATTCAGATAAGGTATTTTCAGGATTTAGGCTTTACATATGATGGAGAATTGAACTTTAAATAAACTTTAAATAGATTCCCAATTCTTTGTGCTTCCCATTATCCTGCGTTGCCTCTCAGCCTTGAAATAGGGCATATCAGACAGCCAGAACTGAGCAGACAACTGGAAGGGGGAAGAGTGTCTCCTATGAATTAAATCTAAGGACTGACCATCATCCCCCTCCCCTCCTCCCCAAATCATACGCTTCAGTTTCAATATCCTTCATACTTTGATATCAGTCCTGTGATTCTATTTTGGTTTGTCTTCTGATTTTTTTTGAACTCCCAGGGTTGGCTGTACTGACATCATCTCTAAATTTGGTGGAAAGAAAGATGAATGCTCTTAGGGTGAAGGCGCCTGAACAGCAGCAGCTGCTGATCTGCTCAGCCAACACAGTCTGTTTTATCATAGTCTGAGTTTGAAGGTTTCTCAACTATATTTTTAGCATGTTAAGTGAAAGTTCATTCCTCTTTTGACTGAGGTGACTGTACCGTCAGTGAAGTGTACTGCTTGTTTTGCAAAATAATGAAAATGGTTAATTTTGTGATATACTTGCAGGTGCAAAATGAGAATCACTCCAACTCCTATTATGTCATATTCATAGTCAGAATGTTCAGAAAACAGACCTGCATGTATGAAATCATAACCATCTCTGCTTTAATGTGCATTACATCTTTTAGAAAGGATTAAAAAAAAAAAGTTAGTTGATTCTCCTGTTAGGGCTGGAAAGTTATGCGATGGAAGTAAATAGTATCTAGAATGTAGCAAGTTCCCTAATATCAGAAGAGATGCTTCTGTTTATAAGTTCCCAGATATCTCAATAGGAACAACAGGTCAGTAGTGCAACTTTGCTTTTAGAACCAAGCTAATTTGGAGTTATCACTGTGTGACACTCATCACCCCATATAGATGTGTATCTGGTGAAATGGGAATGGAGAGGGAAAATCCTAGTTCTTGTTAGAGTTGACAGGAGTTTCCATGTTGGTTGTGTGGGATCAGGATTGCACACGGTCTTTTACTGGCGTGGGGTCTCCCACTCATTTGTGGGTTCATCCCACAGCTGGTATCGTCACAGTCTATTCGTTGTAATTCTTGATGCCGTTCCAGTTGTTTTGCAACTGTTATGAACTGAAGAGTAAAAGAGAAATCTCTGGCAATGTCTTGTCCATTTGAATGGAAATGTCTTTAGGAACAAGGACTGCCTTTTACTGTTTGTTGCTATAGCGCCTAGCACAACAGGGGTCTGGGGCTTAGTTGGAATCAGTGCAGTATGCTCATCGTAGTGATAAATGTTCCTGAGGAGACAGAAAAATACAACAGCCACTTTGTAATGCACTCATGCACCATAATGGAATAAAACAATTTAACATAGAATAGTCACGTTATGTATGTGACATTAGGTATGCAAAGGCTTCTCACCAACTAAAGTAATCCTTCTTGTAGCACTGATGATCTTGCAGTAACCAAAATGATTTTACAGATCCCAAAGCTCTCTCTTACACATAAAGATAGCATGTTCCCATGCACTCTAACATACTAATGCACTTAGGAAAATACAGCTACAAGTGAGAGGAAATGCAGAAAATACCTGCAAGAGCTTAAGAAGATAAAAAAGCAGAAATTTGCCATTTAGCAATACTTAATTAGAAAACTATGTTATTGAAAACAAAATTTATTTCTCAGGAAGCTCCGTGGGTCATCTCCCCAAGCTCACTAAACACAGGCAAATCTCTATTACTTGTTGCTCTGCTACGGATCTGTGATTCCAAGGCAACTTACAGGCTGCCTGCAGCTGAACCTGAAGATCAAATACCTTGTAAGCACTTTTGGTTGATTTGGCAAATTTCTGATGTCTCTGGCTCATGTTAGGGCTTTTGCAGCACGGTCTCCCCTCTACACTGTTAAAAATTGTTTAATTTTAGTAACTACTGTCCCAAACCGTAGCCTGTGGAGGTGGAAGCCTGGCACTTCAAGGAAAGTTTGACCAGTGGGAGCAACCACAACACTGGGCGCTGTTGGTACCAAGAATGCTGGTTAAGATGTGCCTGTACCTATTTATGAGCTTCCTAATCTAATTTACGTGATAAACAGACCCCAGGACCCCTGAGGTTCTCAAATCTGTTGCATTCACAGTGGGATGTTTCAAAGGCTCATCCAGAATTTCTACAGTTTGTTCCATTTGTTTCAGACAAAATAATCAGCACCAAAATAACATTTTTCAAACATAAAAAATAAAAAAAAATAATTAAAAAAATTTTAAAAATCACCATTTTAATTACCTTTAGAAATTTTGAAAGTGTTCTGTGTTTTTAGTTTAACTTTGATTCAAAACAGAAACGTGGAACAGAGATCTTGAATGTAAGTGACATCAGCTCTACTGGGGGTGGCCCCTCACTCTGGCTTCTCAGGCCAGCTGCTTCACATGAGCTCCTAGCACCATTCCAAACTTGTTGTACTTGGAGGTTTACCACCTGAGGTGGTTTCAGTTGGTTTTGCTTAGGCTGAGATACCTGGCATGCCTGCAGTGGGAAGCTGATAATGGCTGGCAGTTAACTGTTGGTAGTTTATGGCTTATAGTGGAGCTGTTAAATTTTCTGTAACCTTCAGGGGAAAAAACGCTTTTTAAGTATAATTTCTCTGTTTTATAGTGTGAAGGTGTGACGAAGTGTATGCACACTGTGCTCAGTTATGATGTGTGCATGGTACTAAGCTTTGTGACTCTTACAGCAAATTTCCCTTTGCATTCACAGCTAAAATCTTCCCTCATGACAGAAACAATGAAAACATTATGTAATTGTGTGTGGTGAAGATGCTTCCTACTACCTGTAAAAATGATTTGTACCTGTAAAAATGTTTGTTGCATCAGAGTTAACATTGAATGGTGCTGTGAATGTTGCTACATCTCCATGTAGACAAGATAGAATGGCAAGCTGCATGTACAAGTCAATTGTAGGCATATTTACCTGGGGTTCTCCCATGGGGTGCCTTTGTACCAAGGCATGCTTTGGTCTGAAGTACTTGAGAAAACAAACGAATGTGGTAAT
Source organism: Centrocercus urophasianus (assembly GCF_019232065.1). Classification (NCBI taxonomy): domain Eukaryota; kingdom Metazoa; phylum Chordata; class Aves; order Galliformes; family Phasianidae; genus Centrocercus; species Centrocercus urophasianus. The sequence goes on along the minus strand of NW_024884755.1, from coordinate 4,796,298 downwards.
CACATAGAAAAGAGTACTGAGTATTGAATACTCAACATTAGCCTTCTGGCTGCATTAGGACGGTTCCTATGTGGTGAAGTGTTTGCAGGATCAGGAGGTTTTCCCCCCCCCCACACCCCCAACTGTTCTGCAAGAGTTATATTAATGAACAGTTAATCTGGGAATTATTCTAGCAGATTGTGTGCAGGGAGATCAGAAAAGAAATGGCGCTGGTGGTTTTGTATAACGAGTGAGGTGTCAGTTGTGTGCACTGATCTGAGCACACTGATGTCTAACAAGAGGAAAGTTGTATGCTGGGGAAAAAAGAGGGGTGAAAAAAAAAAGTTTGAGATGGTATTTGTTTAAAGCAAGAAATCAATCATGTGGCTTTTGTAAATGAGGATAAAACTACTCTCTCCAGCTGCATACAAATGGGAGAGCTTCTCAGACATTAAAATGGAACTGGGACTTTCAAGTACTTCACTCAACATGCAGAAAATGATACGGGATGTTGACAGCTTTTCTCCAAAAAGAAGACAGCTGTGGGGGTCCTTTTATTAGATTGCATAAAGAATCCTGAAGTGAAGTTTTCCCAAGTAAATAGGCAAATATTCAATAAAACAATCAAGTACTGTTTTTATTTTGCTGTTCAGTATGAAGTTTGTTACATTTCCAGCAAATAATACACAAAACCAATCCTTTTTTAGGACTGTGGGAAGTACTCACATATGACAAATGGTGATTGGTACAGAGATGTGCTGAGCTGGTAATGTCTGTATTCTCCAGAGCCTGTGAATCATCTGACAGTGCCAGTAAGATGTTCAAGTAGAACAATATTTTCCTTTTCCATTTAGCAACTTCCTGCCTTCTGCCCTAGAAACAGGGCAGACAAATCTCCTTAAAATCAGAAATGACCCCCTGTGAAACTACAAATCCTATCTGTTCCCATCCTCTTTCTATTTCCCTGTATGAACTATATATATTGCCCTTGTTCTTACACATGCACCCTAAGCAGTGAGCTGAATTCTGGATTCAAACAGAATTACATGCTAGCTTCTAGCTTACTTGAAACTGTGTTATCCCCATCTCTTCCTGGCTGACTCTGTCTCTGAAGGCAACTCTTTAAGGTGTAGAAGCAAAATGACTGTCAGGGAAGAAGTTTGTCATAGGAACTGCCTCTTCCATGTTCCAGTTAGCTGCTAAAGAAAAAAAACTTATTCTAAAGTAGTTCTGTATCTTTTCATTTTCTGTTTGAGTCTTTTCCAGAGAGAAAAGAATAGTTTATTCTGTTGAAACTGATAGCTGTACCTTTCATCAAGTATTTATGATCCTTATATGACCACAAAACAGTTAATAGGTGAACAGACTGAGATACCATAGAACATCAGCAAAGAGATAAAGTATAAATCTGACAGGTGAAGCATGGAGATGAAGATCAGCCTAGTAGCTCTTAATTTTCATTTCCACTCAAACTTCAACAAAGATGAAGTACTGCTCCAAGAAGCAGCTGCACTTTTCTTGTGGTTTACTTGGCACAGACTCAAGAAGGGCCTTTGCCTTTCAGAGGAGGAACGCTTCTTCCCAAAAACCTTCTATATTATCCATCTTGTTCTTTCCTATCTTAGTCAATTTCTGGAAATCAAGCATACCAGAGAATTCTTATTTGTCTTTCTGTTTGCTTGTAGAGCTACAGTTAGGAGAGGTAACCCTTCTGGCTTGGCCTCTGACAAGTTATTCCACTTGCTTATTCTTTGTCTTCTGAAATGCAGACGATTCTCTTTGCCACAAAGGCCAGCTGAAGATTATCCTGTTCTCCCTAACTGGTTGATTTTTGTTTCTTTATCTGTCAACATTTAATGAAGGGTTATTCCCTATCTTAATTTGCCAGTACCAATTCTTCATCATATCTCTCTTAACCTCTTCTGTCATGTTTACCCGAGGCCCAGACTTTGCCCTGTAGCTCAGCAAGGTGCAACCTGTTTGCTGATTTGCCTTTCTCATCTGTATCCCCAGAGCTAAAATCAAGAAGCTTTGGCCAATTGTTGCCACCTTATTGAATCTTATGCAGTATTTCTGCAGGGGTTTCAATGCTACCTGGGACTTTGCAGTGCTAGGATTGCATAAGTATGACATGAAAATACTGAAAGGAAGGGGAATAGGTTGCAGTCAAGTTGCCAACAAACATTGAATAATGGAACTAGAAAAATGCTGAGAGTCACTTAAAGCTGGAAGCTTACATTAACATCTTTATTCTATAATTACATGGTATACTCAACGGTTCTTATTTTTGGCGGGTGTTGTGCAGTAAAGATGCATTAGAGTAATTATATTGTAATGACAGCTCATGAGTTAAAGGTGTTGTGGATCTTGTTAGTATACACATCCGAAATTGTTTGGAGCTGATTTGGGAGGTGTATCCACATGGAATTTGATAACACTGATATTGTAATTAAAGCTGAGGAGATGGGGTTTGTACTTATTTCCTACTGCTGCCTGTGAATATTAATTAGCTCATGTAATCACCTGACCCTAGCAATAATCAACTCTGTTAGTCAGAGCAGGAGGGAAAATGTTAATTGCCCACTAAATATTTATTGAGGAAGCTGAGATTAAAACAGCCCAGTTGTAATGGAGAACAGAGCAAAAAAGAACAGAATCCTTCCAGTCTCTTCCAGCATCTGCTTCATGGAGGACAAGGACACTTGCACCACGAAGAAGACAAAAACACACCTGATTTGGCACACAAATGAGAATTATAGTCTAAAGAGATCTCAGGTTTCTGATGACAGCTGAGATGACTTTTTGTTGCTTGTATTCCTGCCAGCACAGGCTGTAAGGAGGAGAGGTGATCCCAAAAGGCAGAAAATGTAGATCTGAGCTGAAGGGCATTCCTAAGTCTGGACATCCTGGATATAAACTTATGTGACTGTTCCTGAGGGCTTCAGCATCACCCTCAGAAGAGGAAAATAGCACTTCATCACTTGCCAAGAGAAGGTATGTGGGGAAAATCTTGTCTCTTCTACCAGAGAAAGCCCTAAGAATTAAACTAAGTAAAACTGAAAAGCCTATCCTCAAGACAGTGTACATAAGTAATAAGTGTATTTGCCTGGCAAAGCAATCCCTTTCACAGTTCAAACCAATGGTGTAGAGTGAGCTTTGGGGATACCAAGGAAAAAGGGGTTTCAGAGAGAGATTTGGATGCTTCCTTTTTAAAGATGGCAGTTTTTAAAGCCATTGAGAAAATGAAGACCTGTCTGTACCTGTAGCATAGTTTAGTAGCTCTGTTTGTCTCCCTTTTAGGTTCTGGTCTTGTTTGCTGCAGCAGCAGTCTTCCTAATGGTTTCCTGATAAAGCTCATTAGAGTGTTTAGATTTTTGTTCTTCTCAAAGCTCCTTCGGCTCTTCCCATCACAATCCCCTCCCCAGTCACAAGGCTCTGATCACCTGTGGTATATAGCCTTCAGAGTCTGTGTGGAGGGGCAGGCTGTGCTGGAAATGTGGTGCATACTGAATTGCTTCAGGGTTGGCTAGGCAGTAATTCTCAGAAGAGTTGGCAGAGCACGGTGCTGCTGTATGCTGGTGCCTTGCTGCTGCTCTGCTGGAGATCCGTGAGCAGCAACAGCACTGCAAGTCCTTTCTTCTTTCCTGACAGCGCCGCAGTACCTGTATCTTAATCAGTCAGTGTCAGACAGTGTCACAGGCTCCGAATGCTTCTCTAAGCAAAGCACAGCACAAATACCTCCCTGCTGCTTGTAGCTTAGGTTACCATTACCAGACTAAGCTCCTGATATAACAGTTAAATGCCCCAGAGCAGCTGAAATCCTCAGGCACATTGGTGCCAACACGTGTGCAGAGCAAGGCACCCCTCGGCCCCACACCAGAAGGTTTCTGTGCTCTCGTGACTCGCACTGCAGCTGCCTCTCCAGTAGACAGGGAGACAGCACAGGTGGAGACAGAGCTGACAAAAGATTTCTGGTGTGGCTGATGCCATTTCAGTCATGTACATTATAGAGAATGAGGAAATCTTGTGTGTCTTATATCAAAATACTATGTGCTTCTCAGGATATCTGATTTGTAACTTTCCTGAATGGCATGATTGAAATCAGAAAGGACCAAGGGGGAAACCTTTCCAAAATGAAACGGTGACATAAATAAGAGTTTCAAAGGAAGCAACTGAGTAGCTGACAATAGGTAATAATTGTGGCTCCATCAAAGTTAGGGTGGTTTACTGTTCCCAGCAGAGAATCTAGCATCAAAGGGAATCCTAAACCTGAAACACTTGGAAAGAAGTGAGTTATCAGCAATACAAGGTGAGTCCTGTAAAGAACAAAGAGAACATTTTGTGAGCAGGACAGCCTGCTCTGCCCCTACTCAGAGGCAGAGTGGTCTTCCCTGAGCACGCTGAGGTTAAGATTGGGCTTTTAGGTCTTTTGTTGCGTTTGCGTTTTCCTCAAGGCTTTGTACCATTGAGGTATGGGGAAATGGGGCTTTATTTTTCAAAGGGTCATTTAAATTGCATCTGTTCAGAGGATCTTGCCAGAGAAGTCTTCAAGTTCCCTAGGTTAGACCTCTTGTGTTAACAGAAGAATCTGCTGAACCTTGGTATCATAGGCATTGAATATTTACAGCAGTTTTATTGAAATTTTGGTGTTGAAATACTTTACTAAACAACAGCCAACAATCATAAATTTCAGTAACTTGAATTTTAGTTTGTCAATTATCTTTTGAGTGTTCTTCTGATGCTGTATAGCCACTTGTGTGTGGAAGAAAAATAACATTGCTTGGAGCTCTTGCCTATGTTTAATTAACGTGGAAGTGCAGAGGGGTGACGGTAACTTTACACTAGGTGTTCCAATTTGGCTGGGTCAGTCTGTGCACTAATAGAACTATCTTCATGTGTAGAGGAAGGCAGGCAGGGTTTTACTTCTGTCTTTGATTTTCATTGACAATATTCCTTTCGCACCCTTAGACCATAAGCATTCACCCGTTCCTGGGGCTGGGTTACAAGAGTGGCTCAATGTGGTATATCCTCTGCAGCATTAAAACCAATCATGCTCAGGTCTTTCTACTTGATGGTATAATAACAATTTTAAGATGTCTCTTTCCACACGTGTTCACAAAAGGATGAAGAAATAGTGGTCTTTTTATTATATGCAAAAGGCTATCCACCCATCTGGGCTGTTGTCGAATTGAGACCTTGTTCAGAAACAAGATAATCAGTAAAAACAGTATGCTCAGTTTTCATCTTTGAAATCTTACACAGATTGTGAGTAATTTGGGAATGAGAGAGAAGACAAAAATGCTTGAAGACTGCATATTCAGAGGTCTCAGCTTTAGCAAAATGTTATGGCTTTAAGACTCTGCCTTATAATTCACTTCAGCTACCCCAGGAAGTAAAAAGACGGTGTTTCAGAGGCTGACTGCACAGGTCGTAACCTTCTATACACAATATATTGAGCAATTCCATCATTCTTGCATTGAAAGTGGATTTAGACTGACATAGCAGAATAGAAAAAATGCTTAATAAACTAGGAGTTTTATTACACACACTCACACCATCTTGTAGGTATGCATTCAGCAAAGAATGGGTGTGACACTGTAATAGGTACACTAAAAAAGGCAGTCTGTTCACATTAATATCTGCATTCAACGCACTGAGATTAAAAAAAAACTGTTCTCACTTATTCTGTTATTTATCCTGATCAGCTTTCTGTTTGTTTAGAAAGCCTGTTATGCAAAGTGATAAATATGAAATTTAAGAGACAGAATTTTTTTATGAGTAGTAGTAGATGCTGTGCTCTGAGCCAGGTAAGGGATGGAGGAGGCACTGTCCTGGCAAGCATTGGTCTGCGTGCGTGTCCTCTGGTGAGGAGAGAAACTTTCCGTTGTGCTGCCCCTCCAGGTTCCTCAAGAGCAACCAGGGTGAGTGCTTCCAGGGGCCGACTCATCAGCCCACGTGCTGAATCAGCCCAAGAATTTTTAGCTACAGGAGAAAAATGGATCACACCAGAGGACTTTCTCCTTGAAGAGAACTTCAGCCTGTTCTAATCAGAGATGCAAATTACTGAGGTATTCTGGGCTTCTTTAACCATTCTCAGCATTTTATTGCAAAAAGAAATGGAAATGATGGTCATGCACTCTTCATCTTAGGCAAAATCATAGTTAACCCTTTGATGTAATTAAAATATGTGGGGAGGTCTCCTAGACTTTCATCTCCTGGATAAGAAAAGGAATAAAACCATAGTAGACCCTAGGAGAAAGAGAAGCCTTCCAGCTGCCTCCTGCCCATTTCCAGGTGCTCACTTGAGCTGTAAGAGCTGTGGGCCAACTTCACCAACAGATCAGTCTCAACTTTTGAGACTCTTGTGCCCAGGTGACCCTCTACAAATCAGGACCAAGGATAGGATGGTGAGTTTTAAATCCAGGGCTTTAAGGCCCTAACTGTTGATTAGAACACTGAACCATCCTTTCATTATAGAGAAGTTCCTCACCATAAGTAATTCTTCATTATCATCACTTGTTTGCTAATTGCTTTTGCTTTGCAGTCTGACTTTCATTATCATGTTGTATAACCACTGCTACCTTACTTTTCAACCATATGTTGTCAGTTGTACTTTTTTTTCTTGTCATTGCATTATTGTCATGCTCTAAGCTGTTTATGAGTTTTGGAATATGGAATTTTGGTCTTGCTCAGTTTTAAGCTAACCCTGCTGCTTAAATGAAGGAATATCACATTTGCCATACAGAGAGATTTATTTAAAAGCCAACTGTGAATTACACTGAGGAATCTGCAGTAAACCATGACAATAAATAATGAGAGAATTTTTGCCTGGAGGACTTGTCCCTAATGAGGTTTGGTCTTAAATAGGCATTCTGTTTGGAAATCAGATACCTTTTGTTTCTTGAGGTTTTCATGTTTCTCCCTATTAAGTAGGGTTTTCTGAGAGATTTTGTTAGTAATTGATCATGGGGTCAGTAATGGTTATACTTCACAGGAAAATGTGTGACTATGAAAATACTTGGGGGGGTAATGGGGGGACAGAAGGGAAGTTATGTCCTATTTATGTGCAATTCCAATTTCTGATATTTATTTGCTTGTTTGTAACCTAAAAGTCTTATCAAGATAGCACAGTTTTGGAAGGAGGAAAACCCAACATTTCTTAAAATGAGATTATGTTCTTAAGTATAAAATATTATTATTAGGGTTCGTATTTCTACTCTGAAGTGCACCTCCTTATATTGTTACAGTCTTGTGTAGGAGCTGTTCTCAAATGATCTTTCCTCAATGACAGTAGTTCTCCCTCCCAAACTCTTTTTCTTTCTATGAGCCAACCTTGCTGTCTGATTGTTCACTTACACACAGGATCTATGCTCCTACAGAGTTACAGCAGCGACTTGGATGAAAATGTGTCCCAAGTATTCCAGAAGGTCAATCCTCCATTGCTTTGTAAGGTACACAAGAACAATTTTCCAGCACTGTATTTTGGACAACTCTATTATAGGAGAATACGTGGAATCACAACGGAGGTATATATGGTGCATGCACAAAGAAAAGCTGTAGGAAACGATGCGTGATCTCTTTTGGAAGAGGTAGGTGCGGTTCTCCTAACTCTTTGTAACCCTTGGTGCTACATATCTTGAAACCGTACGTTAATTTCTGGTCTGTAAAAAGTAGTATGCATTTCCTTAAATCTTGGTACAGGAGCAAGAAATGCACTTTCTATTTGAGCACTGGAAAGCATGACAATGACCACCTAGAGAGCTGGTGTCTCTCTCCAGTTCCTTAGGTCTGGAGACTTATTTGCTGAATGTTCCTTAGGTACCAGCAGGTGAATGGATAGACTGGTAATAGGATAGAAAGTTACCAGATCTTGAAATTCTCCTGTGCACAAATTCCCACCAATTAAAAGGTAACAGGAGTATATGGCAGGCCACAGTTACCAAAAAGCAACATGTTTGACAGATGGTTTTGGTTGGATCTTTCAGGCTAAATTAACTTCCACCCTGATTTCTAACAACTGTCTGGGATGAAGTCCTCCTCTGCTCATTAGCAGCTTGTTCCCCTCTTTCCTCTATTTTAAGGAGAGTTCTGCCCAGTATGGGAACAATATTATTGAACTCCTAAATTAAATAAGCTCTCACATGATCTAAAGCAGCCCCACCATTACTTACTGCAATGAGCAGCATGTCCTGAAGTTATAGAGAATGACAGTGGAAAAATCTTTCTCTTTACCTCAGCTGCACATCTGATAGCCCTGAGGCAGAAGACAGGTTTGAAAAGCATCTAACCCTTAGCTGTGCAGTGTCTGGCTATTCAGGTGGTGCATGATTTGGCAGCCAAGTTAAGAAATTCAAGGAGAAAAAAAAAAAAAAAAAAAAAAAAAGCATTGCTCCTTTCCTCCTCATCTTTGGCAACATCTGCTTGAGTGACAAAGTGAAAGAGCAGTAGCTCTAAACTCCAAAACCTAGTTTTGTTTCCGACCTGCACTCAGCATGCTTGGGAACTCTCTGCTTTGCACTGACCCAAATGTTTTAACCTCTCACAGTGCACAGTACTACATAATGTAATACTCAAGCAAAAGATTGAAAGAGAATGCAGCAAGCTTAACCTATCCCTCTGATTACTCAATAAGGGAGAGTTAGATTCTTTAAAAAAAAAAAAATTAAAAAAAAATATCCCTGGTGGCCTCATTGTTTTCCAGGCATCTTTCTAGATAAATTTTTCCTATGGTAAAATCATTATGAAGTAGAAATACAGTCTCTCCAAGGGCTACCTTGAAAACCTAGTCTAATATGAAGAGCTATAACACAGTAATGAATCCTGTAGGCAAAATAGGGCTTTATAAAGTAAAGAAATGGGAGAAAACTTTCCATTACGAGAATGTTGTTTTTGACTGAACTGTATTTTGAGATGTTACAAAGCGAGGGTCTCTCAGAAGGCTGGAGCCCAAACTGTAATCTGAAAAACACTTGAACTTTGTGAAATGTGAGCTCTTACCTGCGTTGTATTTTGGAAAAAGTAAAGGTAGTGGTGAGTAATGCTGATGCTTGAATATCTCTGAAATTTAAATCTGGACCTAGTTTCAATTTTTGCCTCTTCATGGCAGCTGCAGCATTTTTCTGCTTTCATTGCTTCAGAGGCACAGTGCATGTTCTGAGATAAAATAGGCTGTGAGTATTTTACTGCTACAAAGGAAGAATGTCCCTTTCCAGTCCCCTACAGCTGCATCAGGGCCTCTGATTGGTGGCAAAATAACAAGTATACTTCCACCAGAGAAGCATAAAGGGAATCCAGGCTCCTATGCCCTCACAGATTTCTCTGAGAACACTTGGTAATTTTTTATATGTAAGGATAGCACAAAGACAAGCCCCTCCTGAAAGAAAACTTGGAACCAGACAATGAGGTAAAAAGGGAGTGAGGAAAAACTAATTCTTAGTCAAAAAAGCAAATTTCTTTTTGAGAGCAAGACAAAACAGGTAGCTAAGTTAGAGATTCAGTGAGTTTAGCAAGTTACAGAAGTAGATACACAGTACTGAAAATTGCAGATACCTGGAAAAGAGATATTCTTTATTTTCTCAGTTGTAACCATTTGTAAGATGGATTTGAAACTAACAGTGCAGCTTACTCTCCTATAAGATAATGCGTAACATGGAACAGCTACAACAAAACTCAGAAAGCAGACTGATCAAGTCGGACTGAGTCTTATAGAAATCAAACTATAAAAATGGGCTTTCTAAATCTTTATATGAATGTATGATTTATTTGAATATAATATAAATCTTTATATTTTAATCAACTAAAAATAAACTATGAATTCCCCATTTAGTTTTAATTAGATCTCTGTGTGTAATGGAAAATTCTGGATGTTTGAAATTGCAGCATTTCTACTACCTACAAAGAGATTGTAACATGACTCAGTGCCTTAACAACAAATATATAAAACAACTCATAACAACTGTACTTCAGAATTGTACCTAATTTCTTTCCAGCCAAGCAATAATCTCTGAGAATGAACCTATTCAAGTAGTAAAATTATACAGGATGAATGTCAAAGATCATCTCTGGTCATTCATTTGCAGTTACTGTAGCAGAAGTGGGTTTTGTGGCTTAGTTTGTTTTTGTTCCTTTTTATTTTTTTCTTTGCTTGTTGGCTTTATTTAATGTCTGAAAGTGCCACATGGGGCCCTGCTGTCCAGGCGTCAGGTTTAAAGTTTTTGTTTTGTTTTTTTTTTTTTTAATTTATTTTTGGCTGAAGAGGTTGGTGGCACCAACACCACACAAAACCTTTTATGACTTTATTTGTTGCTGGTGGTATTTGGTATTGTTTGTTGTTTTGTTTGTTTGTAAGTTATGCCTATGAAAAGCTCTGATTCTGTGCTGCCAGAATGCCTGTAGAAAGCTTTGTGATTGCTTTGCATCAAATTTTATTTTCTCGTAGGTGATGGTGTTTTTCTTTGGGCAGGGCACAACCACACAGATAGCATACTAAGGTGAGCCTGGGGTAAGTACACCAGGAGTTGACATTTGTCACCTGCTGCTACCACGAGGCAAAAAATGGCATTCACGAGGCAGTGGTGAGAGCATGAACACGTGCTTAAACAAAGCATTTTCTGAAGATGTATGCAATTTTCTGTTGTGGTGGCTTCTTTCAATAGCCTCTTCTTGTCATCATGCTGCTAAGCTTGTAGTAAACACTGTCACCCCTTTTGTAACATTTTATAAGCTCCTTTCCACTTCAGCATTAAGAAACTCAGCTCTACTCTCTCCAGGTATTCCCAGTTGGTTCATAATGTCTCTCGTCATTCTCCTGTAATGGTAAGAAACTGTTCATTACTTCAGATCAAACTGTGCCTTTTAGACTGCTTATAGCACTGTGAATGGTACTCCAGTGGCTTATTTGATTGATGAGTTGTAATAACTGCTTTTGGATGCCTTTGTTGTGACAATAGTTCTTCAGCTTCATCCATGTATAATAAATAGCCTAACAAACACATTATTTCTTTTCTTTATTAAGTCATTAATTACACTGCACATTCTTTAACTGCATCAGAAGAGTTTCTGGATAAAACCAACTTACTGTCATCATTATTGAGCGCACTACTCTTACATGGAGTACTTGGAAGTAAATCTACAGGTAATAGAACGTGCCCAACACCACCACAGTCTTTCACTTAACACTTATAGTCAAATCACATTTTATCTAACCTGGAACCATCTGTTTTGGTTATAGAAAGATCAAAAATTCTTTTAAATGCCTTTGTCATGGATTAAGAGAGAACATACAGGCCACAAGTAGAAGTAACCTAAATGCTGTATTTCTGTAAAAATGGATGAACCCCAGAATTTTTCTGAGTTTCAATCAGTTTTAACAAAGAGAAAACATAGAGAATAGAGACAGTACAAACACAGGACAGCTTTTATATTTAAACACATGCCATTCAGCTAGTCAAAAAATTATTCAGACACCACCATTTCAAAGGCGTATTACTGACATATGGTGTCTGACATGTTTCCACAACTGAGTACACAGGCTTTGATGACAACCATGAAAATCACATCTTTCCATGTGAGCAGTTATCAGAGAAACAGGCAAATGAAGACTTAGCTTGGGGTTTTATATTCTTACCGATTCTAAAGGACTGCAAGAACCAAGGTAAGTCTTCTGGCTTTTCAAAACATAGGCGTCCTTTGCTTCAACCATTCCATACCCTGTTCCTCACCTCACAATGGGACCCCACAAACAGCAGAGCATAACTGCTGCTGCTATTGAGCTGTTCTCCCAGAGGCAGCAAACAGACTCAATTAGACACAACAGGCTATTCCGAGGGCTAGTCTCCAACCTGACAGTTTGAGATCCTTGGCATATGGCTTGCGGTTTCATGGTGTATGGAAGGTTACTATTTTGTTATAGGAAAACTAGGTATTAAAGCCTCTTGTGGCACTGAGTCAGGTTAAGACAGGGCTAGATACTCAAGTATCCTAGCCCTGTCAGGACTTAAGGATATCTTAGTGGAAAAAGGCTTCTGGCTTTGCAGGCCAGAATCTCAAGTACCAAATAAGAGGTTGACAAAAAATCCCTCACCCCTCTAACTCATATGTGGGCTTAGAAGGGGTAATTGAGATTTTTGCTTTAGCCTTCACTGCCCAAATTTTGTTTACATTCTCAAGGGAGCAGTTGCTCAGCTCAGAGCCTATCAGAGCAACAATAAAATAAGCAAAGGCAATACTGAAATTTACACAGACACCAAGTTAGGAAGGCCAGGCTGTTGACAGAATGCTGTGCCATCATATATAAATAAACAATTCATTTATAAAAAACTAAACATCTGCACAAAACTAAATTAGCACAACTGAACTCCCTTCTCCCACTACTTAATTCACTTGTCCTAAATAAGTATTTTTCTCTATTAAATAGTAACATACTTCTCCACTGGGATGTGCCAGAGTCTAGCAGTTCATTCATCATTTTAGGCCTCAAACGCCAGTCAGCTGAGGAGTGTTTCCCTATGACTACACTAAATTAGGAACATTTCCAAAGTATTATTCTTTCTCTGGCCCCTTTCGGAGTCTATTCCAGTACCCTTGCTGGTCCCACTGATGCCTGGACAAGGCTTTCAGCTCATAGCTGGCTCATATCCCACCACACTGCAGCACAGCAAGCAAGCTGTCCTCCCTCTGTAGGGACAGACTGTTGCTCAGCTCGAGATGCTGAAACACACTCACTGGCATTCAATGTAAAAATGTCAACTCTTGCAATCAAACCTGCAATTCACTTTGTGTTTTCTGTACTTGAAGTCCCAAGCTTTCTCTTTTTAAGTAAAAATACTGTTAGCATTCATAGAATTTCCATGGTTTATTTTATCAGCCTGTATTCTCCCTGGTGTAAAAAAAGAAAGAAAAAAAGGCCGTATATTTTCTTTTAGTCACCAGTTGGTCCTCCTTTAAGGACCTTGTAAGACATTTTTTTTGTGTATTGTTTCTCTGCATATGTGGGCAGCTTTACTACTTCATCCCCCTCAGGACCACTTAACAACATCAGCAAAGCAATTAAGTGTAGTTTTCAGGAAAATGCCAGAGGCATTACACTGTCTGGATGGGAGTCTCAACCCAATTATTTTCAGCTAGTTGTGAACTGTGGAAAGTGGACTTTACTTCATTATAACTTCAGTTCCCACTGATTAAAAGTCTAGTGTGTTACAGACAGTAAGGAAAAATGAAAACAATTAAACTTTCCGTCAATAAAATGGCTGCATATTCTTCAACATAGGAGTTTACTTCTCTCTAGAGAAGTGATTAAAATGAACTGATTGAACTATAATTTGATTGACTGAAGAGCCTCAATCCATTGCACTAAAGCTTAAATTCCATCTTATTGCTCTATTTAACTCTGAATATAAAAAAAAATTACTTGCAGTGTCACAAACCTCTTACACAGTCATCCAGTTGAAATTTCTTACTACTTAAAGGCTGTGGTAGATTCTGTTCCTTCTCTGCATGATTCACAATAGACTGATGCTGAAAAGTGACAAAGACCCTTAAGAAATGACATTAATATAGCTTTAAAATCTTCATCTTGTACCTATCACATAATCGTCATTTGGGGATTCTAAACTCAACCACAGATCGAGTTGACCTAAGACAATGAAAAAGAATGATGTTCAGGTTATCTACAGCTGTTGCAGCAAGAAAATAATCTCCTCATGAAAACCACAGCCATGAGGAAGCCTCCTACCACAGATCTGCCTTCAGCAAGGTGTAAGGTTGCCAGATGCACAGGTTTGTTTGCATACATACACATTCCTTCAAGGAGATACTAAAGAAAGAGGCACATTTAGCCTGGTTTCAGTGGTAAATTGTGCTGGCTAAGAATCAAGATGCCTAGGATCTCAGGCAAAGATCATTTTCTTTGGACTCGGGGCAAATTTCTACAGTGTTTATTCCACAAGACTATCATCTCTACAGCTGAGTAACTGTTCTGCCAAATTCTGGGACTCCTGTTGCACTAACAAAAAAGCTAGTCAAGAAACATTAAGGCATGCATGCTTTCATTGACAAGCTACTATGATATAGAAAATACCCAACTTAGCATTCACCACTGAAAATTTAACTGAAATGGAATTCCCCTTTAGAAGGTTACCACTCTATTGGTTGACATTTTATTTCTTTAGTTCATATTTTGAATTAAAACACAGCATTTGAAATACAGCTATACTGCAGTAAAATTGAATTGTAATATATTATAGCTTTAAATTAAATTATGTTGGTAATTAAGTGAATGAGGCTGGGTAGGAAGAGCAAATAAAGATGGGCAGCAAGCACTGGGCTAAATTCTTACATGCTTCCTTTCACAGGCAGCTCAAACTCCAAAGGAAGTCAGTAGATATTTTTCTATTACCATCAGCATGAACTGGGACACTGATCCTTGAGCTGTAGTACTTTGTTACTGAGCTCAGTCTGCTGTAGAGCTTTACTCTTCTGGCTGTGACTGACCTACAACGCTAGCTTCACAAGGAAGCCATAGCTTTAATACAAACAGTTCCAACCCTTAGATTCTGCCAATCCCAGCCTTACAGGGATTTCTGACCACACTCACGAGTTACTAATTCACTATACTGTTTGGCTTTATTATGCATAGTTCATACCACAAACATGAAATTCTCCAAGTTTGTTAGCCAAAAGCTACCAAGACTGCACTGGAGTCACTAAGGGAATATTGCTGCACTAAGGTAAAATGCTGCTTCTGCCATTGAAGGTCCACTTTTGACAAATTATATAACTCTTAATAGCTACCTTGCATTACTGGCCTTTTCTTTTGTTTCTCCCTTCATTCTGATTACCAAATGCTATGTCATTCTCTACTCCACCTCAACATCTGTAACTCTGAATGACAGATACACAATAACTGGAAAGGAGACAAGGGCAAATGCTCAACCACAGATTCCAGGGTGCCTCTGGAGACTGCAGGATATTTGCTACATTCCCTGTTCCCAGTTTTAGGCTACACACACCAGAAGCACATAGGGCACCAAACAACCTAAATGCCTATTTGAACCTTTCAGTTCTTACATAGACAGATACACTCACATTTTACAAACCCACCTTTACCTGCATAACAGCTGCATAAGAAAGAGCTGTGTTTGAAGTCATTTATTTTCTTGCAGAACAAGAAACATTTTTGACAGCAAAAAGACAAGCCCCAAGCGTGAAAGTAGCCTCGAGTCTTCTCTTTTTCTGAAATTAGAAAGTGGCATTTATTTGTCTTTCATAGTGCTCCTACAGCCATGGTAGCAAACAGCACATGGGCAGGGTTTCTCACCATGCTGACAGAATGGTCATGAGTAAGCTGAGCAGCATGCAAACAATGTCAAGATGAGGGCAGGACAGGGCCTTCTTCCAAGTCCAACCTGTGAGAGGCAGATGAAGGATGAAGAGGCAGTTCCTGATTCAAGCAATTGCTTAATATATCTCCCTCCCTGAAAAGCATCATCAACTGTATGGTTAGGAACTTGCCAACACTTCCACCAAACTACAAAGAACATCAGGAGAGAAAAAAAAAAAAAGATTCAAGTGGGTTTGAAACACTTCCTGCATGCAGGATCGGCATTTTCTCTTTTCAATATCAAGTTGATTTCAAATATCTGTAATTATGAAAACATATTAAAATGTATTAGCCAGTAGATTTATGTTTGAAAGATGCCATTTTAATTAGAGAGGCCACAATTCTCAGTTTTTGAGCAAATGTGATTACTGCAATTTCTTCATTGAATTATAGCTTCGCTACTTAAGAAAACATTATTTAAAGGGCAGTGTTAGCCACCTACACCACACTGATGAAAATCTCAGCAAAACATAAGGAAACATTTGAATACACTCTTCCTAGCAACCAAGGTCTTTCATCAGAAAAGCAGCATATTTTATTTGTTGATTTGTGGTGGTGTTTTTTTTTTTTCTTCCTTGAACATTATATTTTTCTAGCTTGCACTCCCTCAGCTAATTCATCAAATACCTGGAATATACTTTTCAGTGAAAACGTATGCCACTGACAAAGCCACCTTACTGTTCATATGCTAAAAAAAAAATTAACTGAACTTTTTTCCCCAAAATCCATATTCGAATGCTTGTGTCATCACTATTTATGTGTCGCACTGTGGCAGTGAGGCCACATTCTCAGAATTCTGAGCATCCCTGACTTCCGCTAACAGAAATACCAGGAGGTGAATTTTCATTCCTAATCTTTACATACACTGACCTGCTGTATTACTTCGTAAAATTAACAGCAGTATTTTAAGTAATGCTGAATTTCTACAATTCTAATTGAGTAGAACATAGAGATATCAAATACTTACCTGAACGTTGGTCTGTCTTTTCAGGCTGGGACAACTTTGATGTTGTTACTCGAGAAATGGATCTTTTTGGATCTCTTTTGGATCTCCTAAGTACTTCATAGAATGCTGGAGATCCAATTAAAAAAAAAAAAAAAAAAAAAAAAAAAAAAAAAAAA
>NW_024884755.1:4752547-4779718 GCF_019232065.1 Centrocercus urophasianus | reverse complement strand
TACAAACAGCTTTTTTTTTATTATTAAAAATTTTTTTTTTTTTTTATTTTTTTTAACTCACATAAATAATTTATATTTTGCTAATTAAAAAAAAAAAAAAAAAAAAAAAAAAAAAAAGAAACCCAGACCTGTTAAGTTAAATATTAAGTAAAAATGAGTGCACTTTGATAAAGAAAAACAAAGACTGCCATTTTGAATAGGTTTTTCCCAACAGACAGTACCATTTCTTCCATGGTATACCACCTCTTTTCTCCTGCGAAAAGAACTGTTTTTAGGAGAATTTTCTGCTTCTGTATATGCCTTCTTTTCTTACCTAAGGGTTTTTACTCCTATATTTCTTTCTTTCTTGTAGGAGGCAGACCAATGGTTTTGTCACTAACTCTTCAAGAAAATCAGAGGAGCGAGATGGGAAATCTGTCTTCCATGGAAAAGAGGAAAGATGCTAAGGGACAGGATGTATCCTCCTTGACATAATGTGGTCAAAGAGCCAGCTTCCTCACTTTTCCCTAAAGAGCTCTCAGACAACTGTCTAGAAAAGCACACAGTGTCCCCAGCTGTTAACAGCAGGATATACTGCAGCTCTCTAGACTGCTGCTGCCATGTCGTTTCTGCGCCTCCAGGGTCAGCTTAGTGTATTAAATTAACAGTTTTCCCAGGCAAGGCAAAATGTCTGTGAGCAGAATGGTGCAGCATAATAATGGGATACGAGGGGAAGATACCTCCTGAAGTATTAGATGTTTTGGTAAGAGCAGGAAACATTGAAGTGATTCTGACTTACATGGCTTAGTGCCAAACAACACGTTATCATGCAGAAGTCCCAGCACACTGTGCGTCTGTTTACCACCACTTAACATTTTCATAGCTCATTTTAGAATTGTTGCTTTTTTTTTTTCCACCCTTAATAATTTATGAGCTTAGAAGTATCAATAACGTGAAGCTTCATTACAAGCTATCTGGAGGATTCTCATCTGACTCATCCCATTAAATTATTATTCCCTAACATGATTTATATTTGATAAGACATCAACTGGACATCAATAAAATAATAATTAATGAACTATATCTTCATGGAAATACTGAGCTTAAATACACAAGCAAATGCAGTGTGCAGTCTGCAGGTCAGCTGTCAGATCTCTCTGAGAATATTTGTCTGTTTAGTATTTAGAATATGATAATAAACCACAAAAATATTTAATTGCCATGGTCATTGGCTAGTTGTTGTGACAGTTGTGAACTACACCAAACTACGAACCTGTAAGGCAGAACTGGGAAGTAACAATGTGTTCAAGGTAGGTGAGAAGGTAATCTCAAAACAGTACAAATGCTGAAGGGACTTCACGTTTCCACAAAATGAAACGTTGAAAGAATTTTGGTTTGGGTAACTATCTGTTTGGTTTTTTTTTTCCTTAACATTACCTATCGGATTGAAATGCTCTATTTCTCCATACAAAAAGTTAAAATAAAGAGTTTTAATGATTGAAATTTCTGCCTAAAAACAAACAAACAACAAAAAAACCCACCACATTAAAATAGCTTAACATTCAACAATGTTGTTTGGGTCTTCTGTTCCAACAGACTATCACTCCAAAGGACAAGCTTGACCAAATATTTGTATTCAGAAAGAAGTGACATTACTTTATCGCAGGGAATTTCAGCGAAGGCCCTTAATCCTATTGCACCTCACAGCTTTGCAGCAGTGTTTATCACTAATCAGGGACCACTTCTGTTTACATTTCCTCAACATACACA
Organism: Centrocercus urophasianus; assembly: GCF_019232065.1. Classification (NCBI taxonomy): domain Eukaryota; kingdom Metazoa; phylum Chordata; class Aves; order Galliformes; family Phasianidae; genus Centrocercus; species Centrocercus urophasianus. The sequence continues at coordinate 4,777,969 of NW_024884755.1, read as the reverse complement.
GATCCCACATGAATCTTAATGGAGGATGAGAAAGAACAGGAGTAAAAGTTTTTCTAGATTTTTTTCTTAATTTCTAGGATTTATTTCTTGCTTCCCCTTACTGTTCAAATTTCATCAGGGATTGAACAAGAGCTTTAGATGGACAAGGTGACCACATTGTCAGTATCACACTTACCTTCGTCCCAGTTCATTAAGAAGCATTTAGCCCCTGCTCCCTCAGACCCTCACTCATGTAGGATTTACACAAGGGCTTTAATTGCAGATCTCTGGAAGAAAGCCAGAAGACATTACCATCCTTCAGTGACAGCTTGATTTTTTTTTTTTTAAATATTCATTGAATCTCCTTTTCATCCACGACATGTGTCTTTTTTAGATGCTCATGTCCACTATTTGGCTTCTCCATTACACAGTCAAGGATTATAAGGGCAGCTGTCCTCTGGTATAAAACAAAAGGACATGACAATATCATGGTCCCATTTAAAACCTTAATGTCCCTTGAGCTTGAGATGTTTACAGCTCTACAGAGATGTGCTATTCAAACCCCAGCATAGAGAGGTTTCAGTTTAACTTTCCTAAAACATTAAGAGCTGAAGGAACTGTAAAAACATTCTGGTCTGACCTCCTACATCACGTTTTTTTCTCAGTCACTCCCACCTTAACTCCCATTATATGCCTGAGTCAAACCCATCTTCCTGAAAGGCTTGTATCTTATTCTGTAAATAAAAAAATAAAAAAAAAAAAAAATCTATTTTACCACCACATTATTACCTCACACTCCAAAGTACAATTGAGAAGCCCAATCGAGCTTCTCGGTTTGTCACTCCCACCGCCAGCCAATGATTTTTACTTTTCTCTGCCGCTCCGTGGTTTGGCATTCCCTAATTTGGTCCCTTGAGGGAGCTAGACACATCGGAGGTCGTAGCATTTCTACCGTCCAGAAACACGCGAGCAATAGCGCGCACGCACGTACGTCTATAGTATGTCTTCTTACCTTGAAGGACTCACCAGAATCCAAAACCAAGTACACCTGCTGTGTTCTCTTCCTCCTGAACACATCCAAGTCCATTCCTTTCTGAGATGCCCTCTCAGGGAAACGCTGAAAAGTTTAACATGGAAAGAATGTGCCCATTGCTTTGAGACAGCTCTATTTTTAAAGCAACCAGCTTACCACATATTCCGTTTTCTCCCACTTAACCAGACAAGTTTTAAAATAATTTCTCTTTTTTAAACACATCCACTCCAGACTAGTTTCACCACCTCATTCAATCAAAATACTCGCTAATTTTAATGGATATTTTTCTTGAGTAAGAAAGAATATAATCTTTGATTTCCGAGCCTTCTTTACAATGGATTCTGTGAAAGTCAAAACAAATAGCATACAGCAATTCACCTTTAGGTAGTGCAAAAACAGTCCCCAGAGTGATAGCTTTTAGTTCATCTCCAGTGAGAGCTGTATAAGCTGTAAGCTCTTCTATAAACACACCAATGAATAACAATCAGTCTCTTACTCCTCTCAGTCTCTCGTGTGACAGACCCTTAATTATGGCTATTAGATTATTACTTTCTCCAGAGAATTCTGTAAGGCAAAAGCAGTGTTCTTCTCCAGACATCAAAGACAGAATTAAGACCCTGCTTCGGAACACTCCTCAGAAACAGCTGCTGTTCATTCCCACTAAGGAATGCCCTGTTTGAGACAAAGGGCACAGCTGCAGCTTGCTGCCTCCTACTCTGTATGAGGCAAAAACTGATACTCTGCTTTGAAGGGAAAGATGCCCACCTAAAACACAAGGAAGCCCACCTCCTACTAAGCTCTGGAAAATTATTCAGATTTCTGTTATCTTAGCCAGACCTCCGTATCCTGCAAAGATCACCCATTCTCAATAAGTTCTGGACCAGCAAGGCTTACGACACAACAACGCAAAAGCAGGACTACAAATTATGACTCTGTAGCAGAGAAAAGGGAATAGAAACCACCCACCTAAGGCACTGCACCACCAGCATCTATTAGTGTACATATCTTCTTTTTACGTGTAATATTTATTGGCTTCCTTCGGGGATAGCTCTGCATGCTCCCACAGTCAACTAGGAAGAACGTCTGACCCCAAGGAGAGAACAACGGGGCAGAATCAAGACTCAGGCTGGCACCACGCAAACAGATGATTCCTGAACACTTTATATGTAGGTAACACGGATCAATTCTTAAATAGTAATTACTAGAAAATTAAAGTAACTGACTCTCAGGAGAATTACTGGTTAATACTATTATCTTCTGTCGGCACAGCAGATGAGAATGTATGTTATGATAACCTATGTGGTTTAGGCTCATTTTGGAATACTGTAGCAACTTATTGCTAGCCAACATCTTACAAGAGCATCAACATAAAAAGTAATGTGTGGCAATTTATCAGTTCTTAATAAAACACTGTGCTTAGAAGTTCAACTGTTGAAGCTGCTCTTGATTTTGATTCAGCTGATTTTTGTCTGGGCTCAGCACTATCGCTTATCCCTGTTTTTTCCTGGCTCCTCTAGGATTTGACAGTTCCAAATTCTTACTTGATTGGACTTAAAAATAAATAAAAATTGGGAGCTGCTTATGCAGCACTGCCCCTATCTCTCCCCAGCCTGTGTGTGAAATTAACATTGGTTCAAAATGCTGGAAATGCATATTTGCACATTAAGAGCATAGGATCCAGGGTGAACATCACACTACCTGTGAATTCCACAACCTAAATGCATACTGTCACTCAATTAAGTGAAATCCAGGTAGCCTGTATGTGCCAAGCAGGAAAAGTATTTTCACATGAAACACATCAGTAAAGGTAAGTTCTTTCAGAGTTGCACAGACACATGGCTACTAAGCAAAATATAAGTACATTTAAAATGACTGCCAAAAATTGAACTGGTTCCATGCCTATACAATTGTAATTACTTAAGTGCTTCTACGGCATGACTGCATTTGAAGCAGAATATATCACACATCACAACTGTCAAGAACTGTCATAAGCCATTATGATAAACAAAGACGTGATCCTCAGTTACACACAATAGGTAACACTTCTGTGTGAATGCTTCTCTGTCCAAATATCTCTTACTTGCATGCATCAAATACTCTGTAAGATACACCCCTCAGCTGTGGGAGCTCAGCACCTTTCCACCAATTTAAGTCAACTAATTTGGATTGCTAAAGATAACTCTCATGTCATTCTGAGCTCTCAAAAGTGTTGTGAAATGGGACATTTAAACTATTTACCATAATTCTTGCTGCAGTTTAAAAGCTGCACAATATTTTTGGTGGAGCTTTGTGATTCCAGAAATCCACTGTCTAAATGAAGGTCTGCTGGGAAAAGAAAAAATAGCCAATTTGTCACAAAAATCAATCTTCCACTGCCCAATTCCACTCTTAATGAATGAGACAATTCAGAAACCTATGGGAACATGCTTTATTGATTCATTCACAAGTCAGTAAAACCCACTGCCTGGGCTCCCTCCAATAAGACAAACCGCACAGAGCTTCAAGTGTACTGAATTGCAGGAAAAGCCAATGACTCCACATCTGTTCTGCTGGAAGTCCAGTGAGACTAAACATAGCCAATAAATCTAAAGGAGCACACCACTAGGTTAATGATAAATGTGTGGAGAAGACAAAGAGACTTGCATTTCCTCTTTATTATCCCTTCAGTTGAGCCACTGCCTTATCTGTAATTTATTTACCCAGGACAGTTGGGCCCAGATGCATACCTGTTTTTTTACTGAAGTACTTGTTTTTCTTCATTTTGCAGACGGATTAAATAAGCCAGGAGGAGGCCAACCTACATGTGTGAGGTCACACAGAGAACTGTAATCTACACTGCAGTAGATGCCTGAATCCATTCAAGTTCAAGACCTAATTTGGCATAAAGCTAGCGTGTAGCTGTACTGCACTGTATATTTTATAAACATATCTTTCAATAATCTCCTGTGCTTCTCATGAAAGCAATAACAAGCAGTAAGAACAGCTGAGTCTGTATTGGGCAAGCTTTCCTATTAAATTCCAGCAATACATCTCAGCCGTGACCTGTAGCAATTTGGGTAACCTAATAAGGCTGACTGTCCCATAAGAATCAGGAATGATACACTGTCTACCCGCAAGATATGAGGAAGTACAAGAGAGCAACTTTACAGCAAGGATCACCTAGCAGAGCAAAAGTGAACCCAAAGAATAGGTCTAAGAAAACACAATAAGAGAAAACACATTACTGAGAACAGAAAATTTGTTTATGTAGTCTGATAGACACCACCATTTCAACATTCATTTCCAGCTCAAAACATCACATCTGCATGTCCTGTTTAATGGAGTATGCTAAACTGAGACTTCATACAGGGCTTTCTGGGAACTATAGTTAGTACAATTATTCCAGTACATGTTACCTAAAGTTAGGCATTTTGTCAGACTTCCCACCTTTTGCTAGAAATCCAAACGGTCTTCTGTCTTACGATGCAATAGCATTCAAAGAACTCCTCTAAAAATCATTCTCATATATTTGCTTCCTTTACGTGTGCATTTAGTAAGTGTGCACAGGTCCAGTCAGGCATATATTATCTCCACCTCAAAACTCACCTGTTCAGCTGTATTATGATTTCCCTCCCCTAGTGGTTCTAGTACAAACTTGCCTACAGAATGGCCTCAGAAAGTGGTCTCTGCTCTCGTACCTGCTGGATAAAAAAAGCAACAAGCAATTTAGCAGAGGACAGAAGAATTAAACAATTTTTATGCACTTCAATGTTCCCCCTAATTCTAAAAATCAACCAAAACCTTCAATATAAAATTCACTTTTCCTTTAGAAATGTCTCTCAGCAGGGTGGTGCTCATAGCCGCATTGTCACTGTGTGTTCAAAGCCATCAGTATTCAGTGTGCTAAGAAGCAACACTGAATTCTGCAATCAGAGCTACAAAGTTTCAGAAGATTTCAGAATTTATGTGAATATAAATAGCTGTACTGAATGCTTCAAAGATTGAAAACATTGTAGAGATTTACATTTCAGTTTGTTTTGACAGATAAACAGACAAAAATATATTTTGGAAAGGAGAAATAAGATTTCCACTGTAACACTTCCCATAATTAGATTGTAAGAGACACTGAAATATTTACATTCACTGTATTGAAGGCTTATGTCTCAGTTCTGCTTACTATTTGAGCTCCAGAAAAGCACTTAATTGTTTAACTTTAACATGTACTACTGTGAGCCCCAAGCTTTCTGCAGATGTTCACACCCACCATCATTTATACCATCAATTTTCCCACCCTGCTCACTGCTTATTGTGTAGTGGAGAGATTCATATTTTTCAAAGGTTTTCTTTTCTTCTGAAACAGAAGCTAACGTTGCTTAATGCTTGATGTTAAGCATTAATACACATATCAAACTAAAAACATTGATAAAACTTTCCTCTGAAAGGAAATGTAATTGGAAAGATGCTTTTTCTAACAGTGCTTCCTGTCCTTCACTCCAAATGACTGAAATGTTTTTTATTGTTTTCTGTGTTCTCTCAGTACAGCATAATTTGTTTGAGTTCCAAATCCCTCATGAGTTCTGTAACCAACCTCGAGTGTGTTTCCAGGACGTAAAGGTCAGAGCTGGAGAAGACACAGACAGAGGGTACAGAAGAAAAGTCTCAGAACCTCTTGCTTCAAATCCATCACTTTCATAGATAAATAGAAAGACAGCAAAGTGCTCCTCTTTTAGAGGCAAATCAGCCATGGTGGGAACCTCTCAAACAACTGAAAATGGGCACTCCTGAAATCAAGGAGAGAGGATGGCTTTCCCAGAGAACTTCTGCATGGAGATTTGACTTCTGAATTTCTTGGATTTCTTAAATGAAAACCTTACACTGGGAATTCCAAACAACACAGCCTGTAATGTTCGGCTGGCATTCAGGATTCAGTGAAATCTCCTGGGCTGTGTTCCTGGACTTGTCCCACCCCCACACTACAAAGCTGTCTTTCTCAGCCAGCTCTCCTGCCAACCAAGTTCCTGCTGCTTTGGTCTGAACATTGGTTAATCTTCCCCATGCTGGCTGGCTCTGCTGCTGTTAAAGAAATCCCATCCAATCTCAGTCCCAGTGCTCCCCATCTGCTTTATTCTCACTTTTATACTTATTATAATTACTTCTTAGGAATAACTGTAAAACCAGTTAGTGGAACAGGTGTCATTACCAATAACATCTATAAAAAGGAAAACCAGTATCCCACCAAACATACATAGCGGATGCACCTTCCAACATTAAAGCTCTGATTTGCAACCTGAAAGAATTCTCTGCTGCTTTTGTACAACAGGCTTAAGTTTTACCTTATTTGTTGTTGTCTGTTTCATCAAGGTCTTCCACAGTACAAATGTGATCACCAGTATGCTAATCACTGCATTAGACATGCAAATATGTAAACATTTGTGTGCCAAATTATTAAGTTTTTGTCTATAGTGTTATGCCCCTATTTACTATCTATCTTTTATGTCTTATGGATTTCCAAACATTTAGATTTATATCAGTGCTGTCACGTATCTGCAAGCAGAGACAGTTTTACGAGCACTAAAAAAGCTGCAACACGCAGACACTAAATACTAATGACATAAATGGTATCCACTAATGGTCTCTATTTTTATTACAATGCAAAACTTCAATATATTGCAATTATCACTGCTCTCAGACTGAGCCATACACGTCAAATAATGCCAGCTTCCATCTCTACAGCATAAAATGGCATTATTTGTTGCATATAGTTCAGCCCTGTACTGCAGATGTTGACTGAACGCTCAAGTCAGCAGTTGCAGCTAAAATTCACTCTATTTACTGAGTCTTACTGTTAACTAATACCCTAAATTGTCAGATATGCCAATGCATTAGACACTTTTCAAAGCCTACTGCACTAATAGCATGTAAGCGTAGCACGCCTTGTTGTACCTGTCAACAGCCCAGTAACTTTGCAAAGGTAAAACATGTCAAAAAATGAAATTATCTTTCTATGCGTCTGTCTTCAAAAATCTTCAGCAAGAGATTTTTCCAAAATATTTCAATACAAAAGTGCACTTGACAAAGCTTATTCTCTTGTAAATGAGTCTCCATTTTAGCTTTTTAATGATAAATGTTACATTTTTTGTTCATAATTAGAAGAGTCTCTCCTTTTTACAGCAGCTATCAGAGGGTGAAAAGTTTGTTCTTCAGATTTCAAGACAGTGGGAACCATGCATCAGTTACATCCACAAAATTGGGTGAAAAAGGAATATGGCAAAATCTCGTACAAATATTTGGGAGGAAACAAAACTGATTTCACCTACACTTTTTACTTGCCAGAAACTGTCACCAAAATGGAGCGCTAAGACTTTCTCGCATGTATTTATCTGGCATAAAACAAGCATAGTTACTCCTTTCCATTGACTTCAGCTGAGAATATCCTCCAGTAGGCTGGAAGCTTGTAAGAAGCAGCATTGTTCCTATTTCCATGCAGCTGGGTACTCTTTCACACAAGGAAAACACTGGAGACAAAGTAGGTGTCAGACTTGGTAGCATTTTACATGCATTTTCTGACACAAAGCAGACAACAGAAACGTGCACACAAAAATATTTCCCTTCAAGGACCAGCTAGTGAGAACAACAAAACCTAGTAAATCTGTATACTTCTTATAGTTATCATATATTTCCAAATGATACTTGCCTTTAAAAAATGCAACGGAATTATTACTGTTAACTTTAACTGTGATAAACCACTCCACTGGAAGTTAGTATTTTCCTAAAATGTTCTCACTGGGCTTGCATAAATCTAAGCATACATGACTGACTATAGAAGAATGACTGATGCAAAATCCATAAAATAATAATATCTAGAGCTTCCAACTGAGAATACTGATACGGTATTCCTTATTTTTCCCATCATATTTTCTCTGACAATAACATTGAATATGACAAGTGCTTTCTAATGTAATCTGTACCCACCTCAGTGTTCTAATCTTTTGACTGAATGGGTTTCTATCAGTGATCCTAGTTAACTGCCTCTGTTATGCAGTTACAGCAACAAAATTCCAACTGAAAATTCAGTGACAGTTTAATTTCAGAAAACAGGATTTCTCAGAAGAGCAAATACATTGATTTAAGTAGTTGGACGAAAATACAGGTTTTCAATATAAGTAAATATTTTAATTCATTTTCTCAACTGGAATTGAAAGTTATGGCTCATTTTCTCAATTCCAAATGTTGATTCTCTTCATTTGCAATCCTCCCAACACAACGTTAGAGTTGAAACAGTCTGATTGACTTTAGTAACATCAAAATGAAGAATTTAAGTACATGAAAAGCATTTTATTTTCTAATGAATTCCTTCTTTCTCTTAAGGAAATTTCTGGGTAAATATAACCGCTTTGAGGTGTATTTTTGGACTTTATAAAATTTTGTCTTTCACATACTCTGTTGTTCACCAAAGTTCCCTCTCCTTGCTTAACAATTACTTTGCACAAAAGGAGAAAGCTCTTTTGTGAATGCCATGGACAAAATCTGAAGCATATCAGCTTGAAAGAAAACATTGACTAAGTTTCTAATTTAATTCCTCAGATAGAAAAGAAGCAATAGACCACAGATCTGCTAATGTCACATCAACAAGAGCCTTACCCACTTTTTTGTTGCTTTCCTTTTTTCCCTTAAGTTGGATTTCACAGGTTTGCCAGAGCAGCTCTCCATGCAGCAAGGCCTGGTGCCATCCCTCCATTAGGGAACATTGCACTTGGATCCCTCACCTTCCACCTGGCTGCATAAAATAAAATTTCCTTCACTGAAATTACAATAAAGAACCTATGGAAACTAACAGGAGCCTTTCTTACACTTCATTGGATGGTCAAAAATCAAGCCCTAAATTAAAAGCCACTTACCTCTCTTACTTGCCTAGAATATTTGGCTACAGATGGTTTTCTTTTCACATGTAGACATCAACTACCTTAAGAAGTGCATTCTAAGAAAGTCAGTTGCCTACATTCACATGCCCTCCAAAGGAACTGAATTAAAATATTTATACCTAAGGAAAAAGTCCTAAGGTTTCTTCTTGTAACAATTCAATAAAACAGCTCTATTATAATATCTGGAAGATTTAGACTTTTGTCTTGTAACCCTGGAAATGGATAGCTCCAACCTTTGAAAGAAATTGCAGTATGAACGTTGGTTTTACTCTGGAGTTGTGTCTGAGCAGACTATTAGCAGAATACTGATAAATGCTACAATAGCTATTCTTTTTCCTCCCCTTCTACTTTTATGCCACTGCCAATACCTGCCCTTCCCCTGGTGCTTTCAGCTGATGCCTGTCTCATAACTCGCCAGCTAACAGCATTAGAAGAAAAAGAAATTAAGCTCAAATAAAACTGCCAGGTAGAATTCAACATTACGAGATTACGACTGAATTGTTTTCAGAAGCAGGCACATATATGCACAGTTACAACACTAATGACCTACAAAGGACTTACACGATAAAGGTTAATCACTATAAGATATATATATATAAATAAAATTTATATATATATATATATATATATATATATATATATATCTTTTTTTTTTATTTATATATATATATATATATTTATATATATATATTTATTTATTTTTAAGGGTAAATATATTGAAGCTGATTATTTTTCCTCTTCTGGTAGTTCTACAGTGTTTAATGGCAATAATTAACTTTGTCTTCTCCATACCTTTCCCAAGGTCCACATATGTAGCATCCTACACTGCTCCGTGTCTGCATACAGTCATTTGAAACATGCATGTTGTCAGGACAACAAGCAGCACACAGTCGCATCTGCGCAATTCTAAACATTTGCACTTTTGTAGTAAGTTTGCAAACGTAAGGAGCTGCAAGCACAACTGTCCTGTGAGTAACAATAAATCACCGAAATGATGGAAAGGAACACACAGTATAAAGACTACACAATATTTATGAAGAAATTTGAAAAGTAATTGCAAGCCATGTAAGTAAGAAAAGATGAGGACTCGGTTGTAATGTCAGCTTAAAATAGCAGTATAGAATTGTTTATGTGCCTTTGTGAAACAAATGGGTGAAGCCTAACACATCACAGAAAAGTTACTCGTGCTATAATTTATGCCATGTATTCATCTTCAAACCACAGTCATATATTTCTCTGGAGCAACTGCCATCACCATCAGAAACAATCAGCGCCTTAAACGGCTCTTTCAAGGCAGCTGAACAACAAAGTGTCACAGAGAAGAAATAAGGTTTTTGCTCCCAGAAGTAACATCTTTCGAGAGCTTAAAGGAAGCACCTACATTTCAGAGCAGCTCATAAGGCTGTAATTCATGTTCCATTTTTTTGAATAAAATGTTTTGCTCTTACAGAATGAGGGTTAGTAAAAAATAATGCATGTAATGAGAGAAAGAGAGAAACAAAAATCTCTTCTTCTCACAGAAATCTAAAGGTATTTGAGAAGGAGCAGAAACTTCTAGATGTTTGTCCAATCTAACACAATCCAACATAGCAACTTTTTGTGTGAAAGGCTCTAACATGTCCATAGTGACCATAACAGGCCTACTGAGTAATAAATTGACTTGCACAAACGGAACTTATGAATAACTAACGTTTGCTCATTGCCAAAAGCAGCATTGGCAGAAAAGCAAAGATGAGCAGTCTTGGGAATATATTATAATAAAATTAACAGCAGAACTCAAAGAACAGTGTGTGTGAATATATGTGTTGAGCAGGAGACCCAAGGAAAAAATGGCAATTTCCAGGAATGCTGAGCCAGCTGCTGCTCTGTTGGTTGGAAGCCTGGGCATCAACAGATGTCAGAGGAAATCCCACATATCAGCCCACCAAAAGAAAACTGACACGTGGGGATTGTGTTGCACAAAGGGCTATAAATGCATTAAAACACTATTAGAAGACTGAAAAAGAACTAGCAGTACTAATGGCTGAATGTCAATGAATGCCAGAAGTGCTAGAAATTAGAATGGTGCAGTAGTCATGGTGAAGCAGATATCAAAAGATAAAAGGAAATCAGAATAGACCTATTCTGGCAGAGAAAATTGACAAATGATACATAAAGCAGCAGCTGATGCAAAAATGGGAGTGGCAGTTAGGACAGAAGAAATAAAAAGAAGCTAGAACGTTTATCAGGAGATCTATGTAAAGTCATTTGGAAACATGCCTTGATATCTGCAAAAAGCAAGGATTTCTCTTCAACTGTTTTCTCCTATTTTCACCTACACACAGTTTCAAGGACTGCCAGTTTTGGAGATTACATCACATGCACATCAGTCTTCTAACATACCAAAACATTACTTTCTGACCTTTCCTGAAGGTCTATATAATTTAGTCTGATTCACATAGTTCCTAATCTGTCATCACATCAAACATCTAAAAGATGCAAAGCACAACTATTTCAAAGAATGAACAGAGTATACAGACCTGCTGATATAGTACATGAACAACTTTAATGACTCGCCTAGAAACTGTGAGAACTTTAAACCTGCTCTCATCACTTTCTTACCGCCTTCCCTGTGGATGCACAGCTGTGTTCCTACGTAGGTGAAGCACACACAGAAATGGAAATGGCTGCTAAGCAGCTTTAAGAATGCTTCTTCCTCTCAAATTCTATCACCAGAACTGTCCCCTTCCACACGTCCATCTCATCGTTGTGATGGCTAACACCAATATTCTCACACTTTCCAGATGGAAATCAGCTAAGGAGGATCTTAGAACATCGGCAGTAGTGACTTGGAATTTCACACAGGGTTTGATGAATGCCCTGCTTACCAGATACAACCTCAGGAAAACTTCCAGTTAATTTTCTCATCCTGTCTTGTTCGTACTCATGCTGCAGAAATGGCATTTAGGCTTCCCTACTTCCCATCCCCACCTTTAAAACTATGGACAAAGAGAATAGGCCACCACTGAGACAGTGAAGCTCTAATCAGAGTCCACTAGCTGGCAGCTGTTTGCTTTCTACAGTCAGTCATTCTCATCTGTGACCACAGATAACAGGAGATTCCCTGCTAATGCCAGCTTTCACCAGTATCTTTTTCATTGCCCTTTCATAATAACCATTGTACAATCAACAAATATACAGTTATCAGAGTGGCGTGGTTAGGATGATATTTTAGAGGTTGCATAATTAGAAAGATTATTGTGGTGGAAAGAGATAATCAAAACATAAATGAAATGCTCACCCATGTTCTAGGCTCACAGTAGAAAACTCCAAAGGGAACAATCTTCATAAAGAGACCCTTCCAAGTGGCAGTCAGCCTTAAACGAGGTCTACCCCTTCCAGTCACACAGCTGAATTGCCTTCACCTGTGCTCCCAGGGCTGACTCAATGCTTGCCTCAGGTGATCAATCAGTGGTTCAGGCCGTGATTCAACAGTTACCATACAACCATAAACTCCAAATATCTGAGGTGTTTAACTATGGGAATGAACCAGAACAGACTTTAAAGGCATCTGCGACATGAAGGTTAAGAGCTAGGGATTTCTTCATATAGCTATGCACTAAGCAGCAAGAAACTAAATTAAATGCAATAGTAAAGCAGAGCTGAACTTTCAAATGCACCCCCTCCACTGGATACGTCTCTCCTTCGTAATGAAGATAGTGCTCAAAAACATAAAACCTAACTAGCTGGTATAAACTAACTTTACATAAGCAGTTATGACCTAAACAAAGTTTGAAGAGTACACAGCCTCTGGGTACTCTTGCCCCAGTAAGACATTCTGAGTTTAAATTTAGATTTTTATTGCCCTTGGAATGCTGAGATAAACTTTTAGTCCCACCGGTGCAACTCCAGGAAGAGACTATATTAAATTTTGCTGTTCGTGAGGGAGCGAGCCTTCCTTCTATTCATTACCAGGCACGCAAGCCAGGTAATAAAGCTGAGCTGTTTTTATTGTATACAATGTGCACCTTATTATGGCTAGCAGAACTCTGCAGGAGCAGTTGCTATTACCAGGTGGTATCCCATCAGCTGGGAATTACACCAGGGGCTGGAAACACAGACCTGACACACATTGGGGCCTTTCAGGGTGCGTTCAGACTGCATTCTCTGCTTCCCAGCCCTGAGACAGTTACCTCTGATTTCACTGCTGCTGTGGAGGAACGTTGGGAAGTAACCAAAATACAAATGTACCAGCCTATTGAAGTGGCACTGTGACAATACAACAGCTAGATTAAACACATGAGTTTTGAAAAGACAAACCAAGGACCTGTTATTTGACAAGGAAAAAAGGTTCCAAATGCCCTAATGTTAATAACATGCATTAGTCTTAAGTGCCTAACATTTTATGAGCAAAACAAAATAAGTACTTATTGCTAGGTCCAAGTTATTCCATCAGGAATAACCTGAAATACCAATAGAAGCAAAAATCCAGTTTTGTCTGTGGTTTCAGTTAACTGGAAACACGAAGCAGCAACCTTTGTCTCACAAGTTGCAAGGAAAGATTCATTCACTTCATTGCATTTTGAGTCTTTTTAAACTAGAAGCAGCATTCCTTATTTCAGCTGTAACAATCCATAATGTTGCACAGGCCTTAGGCAGAATGTTTAAGGAAACTGTTTTATTATGCAATGAAGTAGTGATTCCTACACATGAGAACCGATGCAAATTATCATTTGACTCAATAAAATAAACTCAAAAAGCAACATACTCAAAGTTACACAGATTCTAATAACCTGAAACCAGCTTTCAAGGCAAATAATGGAGTCATCCCTATGACAAAAGAAACAAACGCTGTGTTATTTCTGGCTGTAACTTGTCATTATCTCATTGATGTCCTCTCATCAAAATCTCATGCAGTTCTGCTTTTATTTCAAGCAAACCATTCTCAGCCTTCAAGGCACTGTGCTCATGCCACAGGCTGATGCTCTCCACTGGTGGCAGAAACATTTCCTTTCCGAGACAACAGACAGAAGTAACCCAGATCTTGATCCTGCTAATAGCAGCTGGAGTTGGTAGGAAATGCAGTGCTGAGAATGAAGCACACGGCACCTTATTGATGTCGTTCTCCATTTCATTATTTGCTTTTCAAGTAGTATGGAAATGAAGCCCTATGGTTTTAATCATGTTCATTAAAGGAGAAGAGACGCTGCAATCTCACCTCTGACATATTTACTAACTTTAAAGGAGAATCCGGGCTTTATTTGTCCATGTTTTGACTGAAGGAAATTTTTAAGATTTATAGTTTGGACTCCTTGTTGTTATTTGAAGACAGAGGAGGTTTGATGAGAAAGCTGCAGGGCTGTTTGTTTATTTTTTAAACACTGTCTCTGTAATATAGTCAAATTGACTGTGCTTCTCTGATCCCTTTTACCCAGAGGAAAGTTTGTGATTATTTTTTTTTCCTTTCTGCACACAACATTAATCAGAATTCCTTAACATTCCCTGCCTCTTCAGTTCCTAACCTACTCAGAACTGGCTTAGATGAGCTTTCCTTTTGCTGGTTTGGGGGGACTTCCCCCATCTTCTGGCCTCACTTTTGAGTCTTTCCGAAGTTGTTTCCTCCCAGAATAGCTTTGATTTGTGTTCCTCACTCTGGCCCTTCCTCCCCTTCTATGGTGTTTTGAAGTTAGATAGTGCTTTTGATTTCATTAAGTTAGTTTTCCTTATAATTCCTGTAGCTGTCTCTTCTTTCTGCTTTCACAGATATTGATAACATTAAGAATTACATTATACTGTGCAGAAATAAAGCTCAGAAATAATTGAAACTCACTGCCATTTTCTTCCAGTTTTTGCAAAGGGTTGAGACTCCCTGGGAATTTATTTAAAACTCTCCTTTAATCCTCCTGCAGGACTGATGTTTCCTTTCAGAAAAGGAGGACACTGCTCCAGCCAGAAGAAATGACATAGCATGAGGAAAAGAGGAAAAAAGTCCTGAGTCATGAAAGCAAAGAAAAAAACGCAGCTGAAATAGAATTGAGAGACGATTAAACTCCACAAACTGCAAGGGACAGAAAAGTAGGATGGAGCTCTAATTGAAAGGAAATTGAGGACTGACTCTACAGAAGAGCTAGGCAGATCAAGAAGGAGCAGGAATTTGGCCAAGGGAGAGCTGAACTACAGAACAACTCTCACCTTCTAGCTCTGCTCATTATCCACCCTCTGTCTTCTGTTCCCACTGAGAGCCTGGGACCCTTCTGACAAAACATTCTCCAGCCACAGTCAATCCAGGAGCTCAGGAGCAGAGCCTCCGGGACAAGAGTTGTTCTAAGGTCAAAACTGCACTGCCAGGGTGCAGTAGTGGATCTGCACTATCCTCAGAGTGGGGGCAAATATCCAAACTCCAAGGGACACCAGTCACTTCTTGTTCCCACATAACAGAGAAGAGGAAAGAACTGTATCTCAAGTTTGCAAGCTGACACACTTTGTGAATAAGCACTTCCCTTCGTTCCCGGTACCCTGAAAGTCTGATTGCTGCAGAAGCAAAAAACAAAACCAAAAAAACCCACCAACCCTCTGCTAAGAGCTAAGCACACTGCAGCTGTCTTTCAGACATCAGAATGCCTAATACAGTCGTCAATAACTAACCACCATCCAAGATCACAGACCACAGCCTGCTTGCCTCAACTGTGTGCAGTCTAGCTGATTCCCTGCAGACCTTTTGTCAATTAGAAAAGCTTTTTTTTTTCCACCCCGTCCATAACAGGCGCATTAACCTTCTTCCTACTCCTACAGACCATTTTGGAAAACCCATGTTTACAGTAACTGAATCCACTCTCCGTGCTCATCAAAAGAAGTGTGAACAGTGTTAAATCAGAGCCCACAGTTACAGAAAGTACTGCTTAATCTGGCATTCTTAGCAGCTCTCTAGTGTGAGGTAACAGCATTCAAAGCACAGCAGTGCCATATTAAAAAGTGGAAAAGGGCACTATTTTCTGCAGAACTGGATTAAAAAAAAAAGTGTGATCCTTTAATACTCATCTTTCTCAAGTGGACGTTGAGAATTCTCTGAGCATTCTGGACACATTTTAAAGATGAGTCCAACAACTAAAAAAAAAAATCCTATGCAAAATTAATACATTTCCTAATAGATAAAAAAGAAATATCTCAATGTATGACATGTTTGCCACATTGGTGATATATGATACTGACATCCTAACAATAGGAGGCTATGAAGATAATCTGAAATTATTTTCTGTTCCTTCCCTACCTGCTCTTCATCCTCAGGTTCTTCAATGAATCAGATTTGCCAGCAAAGCAATTTAAGCTTCCAGGGATAACAAAATTCTTCCTTTTCTAACACAGCTAAGAACTATTGGATGAGGACAGAAAGCCCAAGAGGAAGAGTTATCTACTGATACCGAGCTACATTTTTATCTCTAGGAATAGAAGCAGCACTATTTTGGAAGAAATAACATTGATTTAGCTAGAGCACAAGGAAGACATCTTCTATTTAATATACGTTGCTTCCAGGGCAAGGGTAGGACAATACTTGTATGCCCTGAACTAAATGCCTCCTGCTGTGTTTTCACTACTATTTAGAGAGAAGTATTTTATTCCCTTGTAACACTGAGCTCTGAACCATAAGAAACTTCATGCTCAGCCATGAACCTGGATGGATGCTTAGTTAAGGAGCCACTTTTGGAGTAATTCTTCTAGGCTCTTATGTCATGTATGACTGGAGAAGGGAAGAGTTGCTGTCCTGTCCTGCATAGATCATGAAGCATGGCATGCCAGCCAAAGTAACGGGTACAATTAATCTCCTTGTTCAGAAAGCAGACACAGAAACTAGCCATCCCTGAGAACAGACATAAGGTTTGCTGCAACCTGGCCACAACGTAACAGGAGGGAAATTTCCATGGACTGCAGAGGTGGAAGGCTGAGTGAGAGGCATCCGAGTCAGGTAGGAGCTTCCTGCACTAGGAACAAAAGCTTCACTGCAGCATTATTGACAAGACATTAGTGTAGGTACAGAAAGATGGGAACACAGAGCGGTATGACATGCTGTCACCATGAAAGTAAGATGTGACAGATGTATTCAGGAAATATAAAATATGTTCCCATAACTTCAAATTAAGAGAATACACGGGAAGCCAACCTGAATAAAGAACCCTCCCTTCTCTGAAACATGCTGATACTAGCTGCACTAATCACACCAGATCTAATTACATCAATTTAGAAACAACACTCCAATGTTGTATTTGCAATATTTTCCAGCTTTGCTGAAAACACAATAAGGGGAACATTAAAAACATGCGTAAACATTGAACTAAACGTATCATCCTGCAGTTGATCTAAAGTTACACAGGACTCATTTATCTTCCCAGCTGCTGAAATACAGCCAAAGGGATGTGGCTGCACTACCACCATTCTTGCCATTAGGCAGCCATAACCACACCTGAGGTACTGACCGGTTGCCTAGAGAATGCAAACATGGGCTCTCCTGCTTTCAGAAGCATCAGCACTTCCTGATACTCTGACAAACCGTGCCATAAAATGCACAAAAACACATCAGCAACAAATGCTGTATTTCTGTTCTTGTTACTGTTCTCCATGTTTTAATATGTATTTCATTTGTTTTGTTTTAAAACAGCTCCAGCGCAATTCAACTGCTTCTTCCTTCACCCCCCACAAGACAATAGTTTAAGTCTTCAGTATCATTTAAGAGACTGTCAGTGAGTGGAGGGGAGATTGTTTCTTTATAAATCCATCTACTGTTTGAAGAAAAAAATAACAAGAGATGCTATACAATGAAAACATAATAATTAACTTTTAACCATTTCTCTTCATTTATAACCATTTATTAAGGACACAAAAAATATTTT
Source organism: Centrocercus urophasianus (assembly GCF_019232065.1). Taxonomy (NCBI): domain Eukaryota; kingdom Metazoa; phylum Chordata; class Aves; order Galliformes; family Phasianidae; genus Centrocercus; species Centrocercus urophasianus. The sequence goes on along the minus strand of NW_024884755.1, from coordinate 4,760,195 downwards.
AAGTAGGAAAAGCTTCTCATGGAACTAGAGTAGGTTAGGCAACTCAAACCCTATACTGATGCAATTTGATGCGGCCATCACCAGGACCACTGGACAGCCCTGACCTTTTGATATAACAGTTATTTAAAAAACAAACAATACTTATCTTAGACATCTTAAATTTTGGACAACAAAGGCATGCCTTTGCACTGGGATGCCTCCAGTAATCCGAAAGTTTTAGGTGATCTTACAAACAAGGGTAAAAGTTGGTTACATAGGCCAAAGGAAAGATAAGAAAATGGCAGAAAGGGAACATGGATGTGTTTCTTGCCAAGTTTGAGTTATCCACACCACCTCTGCCTCATGCAGGTACAGCAGCTGCATGCCACAGCAGAAGTAATAGGGCTGGAACACATTCCTGTAGCATCATTTCCTGGCTTCTGCCACAAGGTCCCAGGTGTAAAATAAGATGCAAGAATCTGCACTGCAATACAACTACGCAAATTTTCGTCAGCAGAAAAACCTCATTTAACAACCCACTGGAATTTAAAGCTACAGTTTGAATCCTGAGCCCTGGCACCACTGCTGTAACAATGAAAGATCCTCCTCCCCCTGAAGATTGCTTTCTCTCAATGTACCCTTTCCAAAGTACCTTTAAGTCAATGAAGTCTTTTCACTATGTACGTTAGGAAAACAAATATGACTTTCATAGGTCAAAGATGCTGCATTAAACCAGTACTTCCAGACTCAACACTGACTTATCCCAGTGTGGGAAAATAATTTAATTCTGATCAGACTTGCACAATTTTTATGTACATGGCACACAAAATGTGGAGTTGGTAAGTTTATGCATATTGATAGTAGTGAATTACTGGCCAGATTCCCAATTAGCTTAATCAAGCCACAGTAGAGAACTGGGAATATGTTGCAGGAAATTCAGTAAATATCTCTACCCAGTTCACCACTGCATGATGTTGGCCACACGACAAACTGCACAACTACCTGCATTATTATTTCTATTATGTACCTAATAAGTGCTGAGCCTCATTTTGTTATCATAGATATGAGTGGTTGTGCCATTCCTGAAGGTGTTTTAACACCACAGGCTGCAATCCTCCAGGTTCTAAGAACAAGTGACCCCTTAGAAAGGTGCTCCAAAGACTGAAATAGCGAGATTAATCACCAGAAAGGAGACAGCAAAGGAACAATAAAACCAGATTAAAAAGAGACAGATCAGAAGCTTCTCTATAACTACAACTTAACAGACAGAGCAGTAGGGAAATTCAGCTCTGTTGACAGCTTGGAAGTACAAAACCAGGCAGAAGAAGTGACATAAACACTCAAAATGGAGCAACAGATCAACACCAATGGAGAATTTGAGCAGGCGACTCAAAATATGTACAAGGATTATGGGGAAGATAGAGTATGAAGGAGAACTGATGGGATTTCAAGTTCTGAAGACCAGATTTTAACAGTTACGAATTCAGGAACACCTGAGTGGAAAGAACACCGTGTTGCTCTGTTCCTCCAATGGAAGTGTTATTTATCAGGTCAGCAGACCAGGCAGCCGGACCAGCACCCCACAGCGCTTCACAAGGAACGTTGGAGGAAAGATGTTAGAATGAGAAATACCACGTTTACCTTTTCTCCTTCCCCTCTCTCCTCCCTCTCCCCCCAAAACCCAGCACTTTCATTTGATAGCAGAAAGAGAAAAGTACAACTACTTTGGTGACAGCAGCTCTGAAAACCACTGCCACATAACTCCTGGCCGTTTTTATTATTAATTCAGGATTACAATATTTATCTTTGAAGTAGCGCCATTTACCACCGACAAAGTTAGGAAACACTGCCAATATAGAAGCTCAAGGAGGACGGCCTCGACTTGGTTGACCCTGAGCCAAAAATACCAAAAGCACATTAAAATGTATTAGCATTAAGTGCAAGTATGAAATGAGAATTTTCACTATGAGCTGAGGGACTTCTAATTGAAAAATAAAGCAAGAGTCCTGTGATCCTCCAGTCCTTGAATGAGGGTTGCACAGACAAAACAAGAAGCAAAGCCCCGCGCTATTTCTGGATGAAAGACATTTTCAGCACTTCTGATGGGATTTATAACTGAAGTTGATGCACTGCTATTTCTTCTAACATATTGCACACAGCACAAGTTAATGACTATCATGTCTCCAGTCTTTAATGTACTCAAACTCTTCCACAGCATCCCTTCCTCACATCTTCATCTCCTTAGTGATCAGCAGAGCTTTGGTCACCCCCAGACAGAATTACTCTCAAACATGCAGCAGAGGGGCACACCAAAGAGAGAGGCTGAGACCAAAAGGTGTATGACCTGCTATTGCTACAGGAGAGAGAGAATTAAAAGGCTGCTGATGTGAGAGCACTAGGAGTTGCATTCTTCAAGGAAGGCTCCTGATGCTCAGTGCTCTGTTGCCAGTGATACAAGCACAAAAAGCAGGAGAGTCCTGGGCTTTGCAAGTCCAGGTATTATGCAGCGTTAGAACCTCTGATAGCACAGCTGCCTTCCCAAGCGCTTTCTCAGCCCCAAGGCCCGAACTCAGAACAGCAACTGTTGCCTTTCAAAAACCCCACGCTGTAAGAAACTAAATTCAACTCCTGCAACTTAAAAGGCACTTCCCTCATCACCGCAGCGCAGATCCGAAGAAGCAGAAGGACAAACATCATCATCTTCCTCACTCGTCCAATAGAAGGCTCAAAGCCACTATAAGACTATAAGAGGAACGGAGAGCCCCGCACCCAGACGTTCACATCGTGGCAGCGCCTGGCTGTCCCAGGGCGCCTGGTGGGAGGTGCAGAGACGCCAGTAGCGCGGATACCCGCGGTGCGGCGCGCAGCCGCCGGGCCGTGCCGGGCCTTCTGGAGCGCAGCGCTGTCCCGAGGCGCGCACTGACCGACCACCGCCGGCCTTGCCGAGCCCTTCCCTTCCCCCCACGCTGCACGTGGCTCCCGGCACTGCCCGCACACCCACGGCGCTCTCGGCAGCGACGCAGCCTGCTCACCCTCCCCATCCCGCGCAGCTGCGCCGCGGGGCTCCCGCAGAGCCCTATTACTCCCCCCGCCTCCGGCAGCGCTCCGACCGCTGCGCTCCACAAAACCCCTCGCGTCAGCGGATCCCTGAGGTCACCCTCGGGGATAACGCGCCGGCAAGAGCCGACGGCTACCGCGGGCTGCTCTAACCCCGCGCCTCGCGCTCCGTTCCTCTTTCCCTGCCTCCCGAATCCCACCTGGCGTCCGCACCGCACGGTCCCGGAGGAGCGGGGCAGGCTGGCTGCCGGTGGCGGCCCCGCGGCGTGCTGTGCGCGGATTTCCCCCCCCCCGGTCGCCCGGCTCCGAGCCCAGCCCGCATGGCACGCGGCAGCTACAGGGGACGGAACGCGAAGCCCGGACCGCGAGGGGAACGCTCTGCGCGGCGCCAGCCCCGGAGTTACGGCACTTTTCCTTTAGGACCAAACTTGCCATCTCTTGCCGGCGCCATTAATCTCCATCCCCGCACCGCTCACGCAGGAGCGAGGCGGTTGGCTTCTCCTTTTCCTCCCCTCGCCCCCACACGCGCTCCCTAAAAACCCAACAATTATCAGTGTGGATTTTTTTCCTTAATTCCCCTACATCTGCGTCATTATATTCGCATTAGAAATCAATCAGCTCCGGTCATTAGCATTAGCGATCTACTCGTAAAGCAAACACCCGTCACGCTAATGAACTGAACGAGGCATAATTTCTTGTTGTGTAAACCGATGCTCAGCTCTAATCAGCAATAAATTCAATCAGAAATTACTTACATCAACCGGAGAGCGACGGCTGAGAGGAACGGACACCCCGGACGCCGGCAGAGCGCTGCGGGGAGCGGAACGTGGCCGCGGAGCCGTTGGGGGGATGCAACCCTGAGCTTGAGGGAGCACCCGGCTGCAGCCCCCGCCGCGTGCCCGACCTCGAGATGAAGCCTCGCGCTTCTGATCAGAGCAGCGCAGAGCGGCGGCGCTTCGCTACAATCGGACAGAGCGAACTCCAGGTGCAGCGACTTAACGAGGCGCTCGCAATCAGGGGAGAACTCACAGCTGAAGGTGGGGGATTAGTTACTTTGCGTGGGGGGACAAAGGAAAAGAGAGAAGAAGGGAGAGAAAAAAGAAAAAAAAAGACATCAACAGCACCTGCGGCCCTCAGACGGTTTTCTGCAGCCCGGTGGCTCTGCGGCTTCGGCCCGGCCGCGGGACACCGCGCTGTGCTGCCGCGCTCGGGGGAAGCAATGACGGCCCTGTGCGGGGCTGCGGCGCAGCTCCGGGAGAAGGCAGCCCGACTGCCGTCGTTATCAGCCCTTCCTCGCAGACCTCGCAGTAGTTTCCCAGTCGCGCGGCTGCGGGCTCCCGCTGAGCTCCCGAGGGCGGGTAGCGGGGCCGGGGCCGCCTTCCCTCCTCGCCCTGAGCTTCGGCGGGACCCGAACCAGCGGCCCCGGGCGTGGGCATAGAGCCGCCCCGCCGCCGCGCGCTCCTCGCCCCGCTTCAACTCGTCTTCGCGTTTCGTTCCAACCGAAATCCTCGTCCGCACCTTTTAATAAAAGTAGTTATCTGTCCGAGCGCTGCGAAATTATAGCATTTCCACCTTTAAAAGACAGTAAACAAAATAATACTGGCGAATAAATGCTGCTAGCATCGAAGGATAAACACGTCGTAAAGCCGCTTCAGACGGCCGTACAAAATGTGCTGCGCTTTATAGGCTGGAGTACAGACAGACACATCGATACTGCGATCCGGGAGCCCCTGCCCGGGGCCGCGCTGCCGCCTGCAGTGAGGAACCTCAGTGCGGGTTAAGAAAAATAAAAGTCCCATTTAAACTTTATTGAATTAAAGCAAAAATTAATTTTCAATATTCACACATATATTACAGAGTAATAGTAAAAGTTCAATATACTTCCTGGCGTTTAGTTGGGCCACATTTTACAAGAGCAAAACAAGCGTCAAAACATTTAGCAGCCTTAAATTTCACAATCACTCAGAATTACATAGAAATATTGAAATACTGCGGTCAGCCCTCGCTGCAAACAGTTCTTCACGTAGAAACGTCTCCTTCAGCCCGCACACAGCCAGAGCGGCATCTGCTCTTCCACCGTGGCATCCACGTATTCAAAAATACTTTGCGCTTTTGTTTTGTTGTGTGGGTTGTTTTTTTTTAAGTTAAAACTCAGAGAAAAGAGTCGAGATTAACATGTTTTAAAAACAAAACTACAAAATATGCTGTAAAGGACAATGGAAATACCTAAAGCCTACTTGTGCGAGGCAGAAACCATGGGGAACGATGGCCGATTACACAGTGACACAGAGATGGGAACTAATTCTGTGGGAGGAGAGAGGAATAGAAATGGGGCTGTGATCAATTATAGTGTCTCCTGCCTGTTGGCTGCAACACAACGGAAATAAGGAGTAATTCTTCAAAGCGATGTACACAACCTAAGCAGGATTTAGCTTCTTAAATATTTGCACGTAAAAAGTCCGCTGTCCACAGCTCCGTACACCCAGCTGGGGCTGGGGAACTTGTAGGAGATTCTCTGACTTGCAGCTCTCCCTTCTCTCAGATGAGATGTGGTTTAAAGCGGGAACACCAGAAATCCAGAGAATGTCGAGTACTTCCAGCCCCCCATCAGGTTCCCTCTCTCCAGTTTTAGATAAGCTCTGTCTCCTTTCTCCATCTGTATCAGCACTCCGTTGCTGGCAGCTTCTCGGGTCACATCTTGGTCTCCTGCAAAGGCAGAAATCACTGGCCACCCATTTAGCATCAAACTCACCTAAAGAGCAAGATAAAACAAAGCCCTCCGTCAGTGCAAGGCTTGCCTCGCAGGGGAAAGTCGTTAGGAAAGGGCCTCTTTTGGCAGCTGCAACTCCAGCCCATAAAAATGAAACAGCGATGTGAGCCCGGCTGAGGTGTGCCCTCCAAGGGAAGAGGGCTTTCACCGCTGCTTTAGAGCGGCAGCCACATCAAACCCCTGGTGCATATAGAACAAGGCATTGATCCTATTCTGAAGGATTTCAGTGGGGTGCCCGCATGTTTTCAGGCTATGAAAGAGCTCTGCTCACACTCAATGAAAGGTGGCTCTATGCGGAACCTCAGAGCCGTGCGGAAGGCTGTCACAGCCGCCCCTCAGCGCATCTGAGGTGAGTTCAGGGGTGTTTGCCTTTGCCAGGCACAAAGACAATGTGCCACAACAGTCAATAGGCATTCCTCGGATCACACTGCCGACCCCAGGACTGTGTACCCCGCATTAACAATGCGCTCCCTGCCCAACCTAACGTGGGAAGCACTACGACGCTGCAGCTGTGCGTTCACCTTTGCAATGCGCATCGCTGCACAGACATTTTCCGCCTGGGTTCTGCTACCTGGCTTCGGGCCGGTAGTTCCATATCCCTACCCAGAGGTGTGTGTGCACCGAGCTACACACCAAAGGCGTGTACGGGGTGTCTGCATGTCTGCATGCGGCGCTGCATTCATACATTCCAGATGGGTCCACGTCCCGGAGCCCCCCAGCTCCCTCGGTCCCAGGAGCCTCCCCTCCGGCGGCCGTGCAGCGCTGCCCTTGATCCGGGATTTCAGCTCCCGGCCCGGGGCGGCTCTCGCTGCCAGTGCAGGCCTCGTGGCCGCGCGGCCCTCGGGCGGGGCGGCGGGGGGTGCCCGGGGACACGGCACGGCCCCACCGCGTCCCGCTTCACTCCGTTCCCCCCGCGCCGCTGCTCCCGCGGGCTGACCTGGATGGTTTGCCTGTTGTAGACTTTCACCACGTGAAAATTAAAACTGTAAATTCCTTTCCTTGGCGCTATGAACGTGCTCCTCTCCGAGTCGAAGTTGCTGCCGATGTTCACTAGTACCTGCAAGGAAAGGGCACCGTCAGCGCTCCGCCGAACCCCGGCCCCCGGCTCCCCCCTGGGGCGGGCAGAGCCCCGCGGGGCGGTGCGCCCCCTCCTAGCCCCGACAACTTCCCGTCCGCAGCCCCGCTCCGCACCTGGTCGAAGTAGATGATCATGGTGCGGTTGCTCATCTCGGAGGGCTCGTGGTTGGTGCTGCGGATGGCGGAGAAGGCGACCTTGGCGCTGCCGGAGCGCACGGAGATGCCGAGCGCGGTGCCGGTGGGGTCGGACGTGGGGTTGGAGTCGCACACCACGAGGCACTTCCCCTCCAGCACGATGGGCTCCGTCTCGTTCTGCCCGCACACCAGCCACGCCGCGCCCAGCAGCAGCCCCAGCGCCAGCGCCGGCCCCGGGCCTCGCATGGCGCCGCGCTCCCTTCGCTCCGCTCCGCGCCGCGCGGTACGGCACGGCACGGCACGTCCGGGCACGGCACGTCTGGGCACGGCACCGCTCCGCTCGCCCTGCTCCGCCGCGCTCAGAGAGGGGCCGGGAGCGCCCCACCGGGAGGGAAGAGGCCGCGAGAAGGCACGGCAGCACCGGCGCACATAGCGCGGAGAGGTGCGGGGAGGTGCGGTGCGGGGCCGAGCGAAGCCGTCCGCAGCCGCGCGGGGCTGAGGGAGGCGGCGGGAGGCGGCGGCGCTGCCGGGGCTGCCGGCGAGCACAAAGACGGCGCGGGGCGCGGCCCCGCCTCCCCACCGGCCCCGCGCTGGCGTCAGCGCCCCGCGCCCGCCCCCGCCGCGCCCGAC